>NC_047051.1:5283952-5336452 GCF_011762595.2 Tursiops truncatus
TGAAGTATGCCATGTCTTAGCTCATAAATGTAATCCAGCATCAAAGGTCCTCAGGCCTGGAGATGCAAAACTGTTTACTCTTGGGTTTGATGTATACAAAAAGATGCCCTTTATTTCCCTGGACTCCAGTGAAAGATGCAGAGCAGACCCAGAGCAACAAGCCATGGCTTGGCTTGAAAAGGCTGAGCTGGGGGAGCAGAGGCAGCTCGGCCGGCGAAACCCACACTTGGACATGCATGGGTCACTGGTTAGGCGTGTTGATTGTGAAGAGCCATCCAGTCACGAAATCCATCCCGACAGTGTGTGCTGATCGATCGTGACCTTGTAGCGGCAACACTCAGCAGCCTGGAAGCTGCGAACTGAGTTTACTCGTTTCACTTGAACGTGATGCTCCCCTTGGGTCCGATGGCACACACTCACGGTATGATTGATGTCAAGACACCCCAAAAGGGACACAGGAGACTGGGTTTCCCTTGCCAAAGGGGATTAGAGCCAGTACCTCTGTGTTTAACTCTCTTCTCCCCTGGCTCTGGAACCCATCCAGCTGCGGGGCGGGGGGGGGGGGGGGGGGGGGGGGCGGGGGGGAGGGAGGGGCTGTGGCTGGCACTTTGCTATCTCACACACTCAGCAAAGTTAGGGCAGCTCCAGCTGGAACAGGCCTTAACATCTCTCCACGCTGGGGCTGGAGGAAAAAGTTCACTTTGGCTAATTTCAACTTTTCCACCATTAAATCTGCACCTGCAATGTCAGGGGTCACCAAATAATAAAATGTGGCATCTTTGAAACTGCTCAGTCACGTGAAAAGGGCTGTAATTGAGTAGATTCATTCTCTGAAGCCCCATCAGAGACACTCGCAACTCAGGGATGGGGGAAGGGGAGAGGAGTGGGGTAGGGAGCCCGGGCCAAAGGCAAGCACAGCTCCGGGAGGGCACGGAAGCAATGGCAGCCTCCGATATGGTCCCTCGCTTTTGAAATTCGAGACTAAAAATAAATAACTATCCCCGCACATTCAGTCCGCACACACTCACATACCCACGCTGGCCCCCAGCTTTTGTGAGCAGTTTGACCTGATAAATGCGCTTGGCTGGCATCAAATAGTTCGGCTTTGACCGATCGCATTTAAATATGTGAATTAGTCATGAAGCAGGACACAGCTTGGTGAGCTTGCTAAATTGTGGGACTCTATTGAAGGAGAAGGGAGAAAAAAAGGAGAAAGCCATTCAACGCTCTCAATTAGGTGGAGAGGTGAGAGGCACCCTGCCTCGGGCCACGTCTCCCTACTCTGGCCCAAGGCTGTGCTGAGAGCGGGGAGGAAAACCCTTCCTGGCCAGGGGTGGGGTGACGGGCACAGGTCACTTGGTACCACTTTGGACTCTCTTTTCACAGCACCCATGGATGTCTGACCTTCCAGCACAGAGGCCGTCCAGGCTGCCCCAGAGGGAGAGGCCCATCGGTGCTGGAGTCCGCGGAGGGCCCAGGCTCAGGCCACGTTGACTCCCCACAGAAAGAGCAAACCTGGAACTTCTGTGGGCGTGTTTATTAACTCCAAACACCACCACTCCCTGCCCTGGAGAGAGACAAAAAGCAAAGGAGAGGTGGGTGAAGTCTGATCCCTCACTCCCCGGAAAGATCTGCTGGAAAAGTCAAGGAGGGCACCTGGGCCAGCAAGGCCAGGCGGCCACGCACCTCAGTACCTGCCGCATCTTAGCACGAGGGAAAAACCAACCCTGGTGCCTCCAGTTCCTGAAACTGCCCCACTGCACACACATAACCCGGGCTCCCACCTCTACCCGGCCCAGCACCAACGCTGCAAAGGCCAGCAGCGCCCCTGCCGACAGATCTAAGGGGCAGGAAGGAGAGAAAATGTGCCTCTAACCTCCAGCTACTTTGTCTCTGGGGTTGGTGGCAGCTCCCCCCCCCCCACCCTGCCCCGACAGGAAGCAGGTCACGCATCTGTCTTAACCTCCCCTTCTTAGCCCAGACGTTCTGCACACGCTTCAACGATGAACAATTGCTGCAATCAGGTACTGCAGACGGAAGGCTACACGGGGCCCGGCACTCCCTCGGTTATAAAAGGATTATTACCAAAAGAGTGGTGCAAAGGAGTGAGCCCGCCGGCTCGGTTTGCTGCATGTGACCGATGCACAGTATCAGATAAAATGCTATAAACCTGTGTGTTCTCTTGAGGAGAAGCTCTAGGGCTGACGGCCTATCCGCGGAGGGCGGGCTGCTGTGAGCACAGTCCCCGCAGCTGGTGAAAGCCGCGCTCGGGGCCCACGGGATGCTCTGAGGAGGGCCAGCCCTCTGCGGGGCCTTGTCAGCGTGGCCCTGGGTTTGTAGGTCTCTCAGCACCTCCTCTGAAGAGCTAAGGAAACTCGTTGACCCGAGGCAGAACACAGCAGCAGCATCGGCTGGAAAAAGAGGCCGCCCGCGAAACCGTGAAGTAGCAGCGCCCCCTGCCCGCACGTGGCCGCAATAGCTAGGAAGCTTCTGGAGCGGGGCCGCCCAGAGAAGCCACCCAAGGCCTGGGGGAAGGACAGCTCACAGGCTTCAAGGGGCAGCTCTGCTCCCACGGGGATCTGGGACTCATCTGAAAGGTCGGGGCGCCGGCTCTGTCCTTCCTTCCTCCCCTCCCCCACCTGCCCAAAGGGGACCCAGGAGGCAGCAAAGGACATAGCAGGGTCCCCCTAGTGTTCTGCAGGCTGGCCGGACCCCACAGCCCCTCCTCAGCCCCTGCTTATTCTGTGACAGTCCGTGGTTGACTAGCTGCTGGACGCATCACCATTACTATTATAAGCATCTCAATTATATTATGCTCGCCTCATATTGTGAGTATCTCAGTTACTACTCAGAGGTTAGAACAAGATGTCAGGGCTCCTGGGCTGCTGGTTATTCTCACCTCAGGGCCCTAGCAGTCCTGAAGTAAACAGTACCAAAAGCCCTGCATGGACATCACAGTATGAGGCAGTGTCACTTGATTAAAATTCCGAAAGACTGCAAAGAATCTGGTCCAATTCCTTGCCTTCTTCCCAGCCCCACCCACTGTGTCTTTCCTAGGTCCTGTTTTCACTTTAGCCCTCTGCCAGAGTGAAACGCATGTTTGCTCTGTCTTCACAATTCAAAACAAAATTTACAAGATTGAACTTACAATTCAATTCAAAATTGAAATCTGAACTTGTCACGTTAAAACACACTTCTCAACTTTCTTTCCTTTATATCCTAAATATCAAAACAACAACGATAACAAATCACCCCCCCCCCCAAAAAAAAACCAACCCTCAATAAATGGCCTCATCAGGGGCTGTTAATACACAAGTTTGGTACCAAATGTGCCTTCCTGGAGGGCAACGATCCCGAGCACATTTCTCAACAGCGCCGCTAAGATGCAGCTTCAACTGGAGTCCTCCTGCCATAGCCAGAGACCCAGATGCCGCCCATGGCCACCCCCTTCCCCAGCCCCACACCCACGCCTTCAGGACTCGCTCCAGCTCTGATTCCTCTCACCAGCCAAGGGCTCCGAGGAACCAAGCTGCAGTCCATCACCAGCTCCCTACGAGGCCCCTGCCCTAACTCCCGCCTCCCTCCCCTCCATCATCCTTGCGCAGAGCAAGTCTTCCAAAACCCACATCACATCACAAACGCATTCAGTGGCTTCCACTGCGTTCCAGGATTTCATCCATATGCTTGGCTTGGCCTTCAAGGCTTTATGTCTCCGCCTCCCGGCCGTCCTCCGAGCTTCGTCCTCCTCATTCCTGATGACTCAGCCACAGGGCCTCTCCCGGAATTTATGACACCCTCTCCTCTCAGAGTCTTTGTCCAACATTTTCCACCTGAGTTAATCTTATTTATCCCTCAGGCTCAGCTTGCATGCCCCGGCTGTGAGCTCTCAACGTAAATTATTCTTTCTCGTGTGTCACCTTCCTTACACGGACACACTTATAACCATTCGTGTTTTTATTCGTTTTCAGCCCGGGCTCCCTCCTGGGGTGGTTAAGTTTCCTGAGAGTAAAGAAAGCATCTGTCTTGTTCACTGACGTATCCCCAGCGCCAAGCCCCGGGCCCAGCTGGGGTAGGAGCTCAGCTGATGTGAATACACGAGTGGGCTTGGGGACCTTGATGTTATTACCTCCGGGACGTTTAGTGATTTCCTGCTGCTATACAACTAGCGGTGGACGCGCGGTCCTACGTGAGCGCACCCCGGGAGATCGAAGGGCAGTGGGAAGTGCGGGAGGCGGTGGGGGCAGGCAGGTGAGAAGATTCTAGCAGAGTGACCCTCAGATGCAGAGTCCCCCTCGAGTGGGGCTGTCCACGAATACGTGAGAAGCACGTTCAATGTTTACACTTGTGGCGGAAAATAGTTTTGTCTTCGTCGCTTAGAGTGCGGAAAGGCAAGGTCTCCCTACAAGAACGCTCCCCGCACCCCGTCTGGGGAGGATAACAGACAATATAGGACTTTTCCTCTGAGGGCAGATTTTGGGGTTTGTAGGAAGCACGCGGGTTTATAAGGCTACTGGGACACAGCACGAGGCCTCTGTGTTCCCCGGAGCACAGCTCCAGGCTGCGGGTCGTGGTGGACCCAGCGGCCCGCAAGCTGCCCTTGGCGCCGGCGAGGCGGGCGCGCCCGGGGACCGTACGGCAGAGGGCGCCCGAGAGCCGGGCCGCGTCCGAGCGCGCGGGGCGGGCGCGCCTCCGCCACCTGTTTAACCGGCGGGACCCAGGGAGCGCGCTGGGCCGCCGCCTTCGCCACCCGGACGGCTCCTGCTTCCCGCCCTCCTCTGCCCCGCCGGGATTTCGCTATGCTTCTGTTTGAGAACATGCTGAGTGACCCTGTGGCCATCCGGAAAATAATAGCTGGCTATTACTGTCACTGTTATTGTTATTACTGTTCCTGCGTAGAGGTGACACGTGGTCTTAAGAAAGGCGCCAAGAGTCTTTGGGATCTGGGCAGGAGTGGTGTTTGGACAGTTGGTTTTTGTCTGCGGAGTGTGTTGTTTCCGTGGGTAGTGGGTTTTTCGTGTTGGTTGTTCTTTTTGTTTTTTATATATATAGGTTAAAATGTGTCATTCTGGAAAAAGGTACTTTTTTCCCAGAGTGATTTGACACATCTCTGGGGAAGTGCATTAAATTTCCCTTCTCAAAGGACTGATGGGAAGAGAACGATGGGAGCCACCGCTTCACACATCAAAGAAAATAGAAAATGTTCCAAGAGAGCATTTATCAACCTTTAAAGCGCCCCTTCCCCCTCCCTCCCTGCACACCTCCATTGGGAATAAGATACATTAAGTCAAAGAATGTAGAACTGGAAGAAAGTTTTGAAATTAAACCACCTTCTTATGGTTAGGTAGATGGAACAGGAGGTCCAGAGGGGATATGAGACTTGTCCAAGGTCACTGTGTCACTTGAGACTATGTCATATGAGACTTGTCCAAGGTCACTGAGTGTGGTGGGGCAGATTTCCAGTCTGGAGCTCAGAGGAAAGCTGTCTCAGGGAAAGGGCCATGGTGTGCATGAAGCATTCATTCTACCCTTTATAACATGATCATTTCAGGAAAGGAAGGGAAAACAAAATGATTTTAATATCCTGGAATCCTGCCACTTCAAGATGGTCAATGTTAGTATTTTTGCGGTATAATTTTCCAGACTTTTAAACTCATATCAATACTTATTTCAAAACTTATATCAGTTTCCTAAAACTGCATCACACCATCCACGCTGCTTTGTAACCTTGTTGTGTGTGTGTGTCCACATACCTGGAACACTTTCTCATGTCACTTAGGAAACATCTACATCATAACTCCTAACAGATGTCTAACCATTCCATTGAATGGATGCACCATCATTGCTTTAATCAAATTCTTGTTGAGAGACATATAGTTTTCAAATGTTAAACTCTTATAAATGACACTGAACGAAACATTTCTATTCATACATATTTTTTGCACGTTGGTATTTACCCACTGATCAGTGTGACTTTTTGTAGGAACGCCGCACACAAGTCCCCACCTTTCCAAGCCCCAATTTTCCCCATCTTTATGTGGAAGCAACCAGTACTGATCTCCTAGGGGTGCTGGGAGAATTAAATGAGGTCATAGATGAAAAGTAATTAATGCTCTGCACACAGCAAGTCGTACATAAATATTGACTATTACAATATGATTATTATTACCACAAGCCCTGAAGAAGGCTGCCTCCTCAGAATAACCCTCATGGATTTCTCTTACTCTTTGAGCAAGAGTTACTGGAATTCTGTAAACGAGTTTTAGGTACTAAACTTGAGTCGCTAAAAGATATTTCCCTTTTTTCTAACTTAATTGAGCCACTGACTATCTGGTTACATAGTTTACTGCCAGTCAAAAGAGAAAAGCACCTGGTTCGACATTTTTCATTGAAGGTTCTTAAGTAACTTCAATGGACCAAGTCCTTTGTGATAAATAAAGTCCTTCTCTGATCCTTTCCCCTTTGGAAATGCTGAAAGCATAGCCTCTGGGTCCCAGTGCCTTCAAACTAAACTCTGCGCTCGCGCTCTCTCTGTGTCTCTCTCTCTGTGTGTCTCTCTCTGTCTGTGTCTCTCTCTCTGTCTGTCTCTCTCTCTCTCTCTCCATATATCCAGGAGCCTCCGCTATTTCGTAGTCCTGATAGGTGAGAGGGAGAACACAGAAGCAGAAGCTGTTTTCTCCAAACGTTTGGTTTTAATCTAGGAGGATATCCAGAGGTCACACTGGGACAGATTTCAGGTTCATAATCTCATCTGAAGATTTGGAAACCAATGCCCATTCTGACCAGTTCTTATACAAGTGACCCAACATATGTGTCACCCACATTTCTCCAAAGGTTGTCAAAATAGGGAACCTTGACCTTCTTTGAAAAGCTGGATGGAAGGTTCAGTGGTGGAGGACCCACTGAGGAGGTTAGAAGTCAGTGACCAAAGTTCAAAGTGACCAGAGCTTTCCAAACTGCCGCGAATGCCCGTTTCTCCATGCCTACTGCACCCTCCTCCTCTGCTCCACGGAACACGGGCGCTCCGAAGACCGCTGGGGTGGATGTGGCTGGTACACAGGTCCTTCCCAGCCACAGAGGTCACAGCACCAAACCCTGGGGGCCCCAGGTCTGTAACTGATGCACAGAATGACCGTCAAGTGCCTTTCGCGATGGTGTGCCTCCTTCCTTTCAGTGGGGACCGGTGACGTTGTACTATGATGTCTCACGCCCAATGTGATGGCTTGGTCAACTCAGCTAGGCTAGTGCCGTGTTTCCCAGGATCTCCTTCCCTGCAAGGTTCTGAGTCAGAATTGGAAACAAGAAAAATGTGTGTAGGACTGAGAGGTGGAGGGGAAGCCCAGCCATGATGTCCTGAAGATGGGCGTGGGACCTGGTGTCATTGCCACCTGCCCGCACTGGCACCGCGGGCTGCAGGCGTGCTGGCGTGGGCGGCACTGGGGCCCGCGGTTGCTCCAGCTCATACCAGGTCTCCTTCTAGAACACCTCCACGTTGGGCCAGGGGTGTGTGCAGCTCCAGGCCCACAGCACCAGTTTCTTGTCCGGCGGAGGCAGTGAGACACAGACGCAGGGTCCAGCTCGGCCTCACGGGTTTCAGTTGGTCCTGTGGGTTCCAGTTAATCCTTCCAGGTTCCAGTTTGTCCCTGTTCTCGCCCACTTCACATCCAGCTCTTCATCCCAACTGCCAGCCCTGCGTGTCGATGGTGACTTCAGCCATCAGCAAATACAAAAGCCTCAGCCTTCTATGGACTTCCTCACCAGCTCCCACCCTTGCGTAAAGTCTTATCCCTATAATAAATCCCTCATTCCTTTTAACCCTGCTCTTCTGCTTCTGCGTATTTATCTGCAGGAAATAAAACTAGCATCTCAAAAGGTATCTGCACTCCCATGGTCATTGCAGCACTATTCACAACGGCCAAGACATGGGAACAACCTAAGTGCCTGCTGAGAGAGGAGTGGATAAAGATGTGGCGTAGATGTACAATGGGACACTACCCAGCCATAAAAGAGAATGAAGTTCTGCCATTTGCAGCCACATGGATGAACCTGGAGGACATTATGCTCAGTGAAATAAGCCGGACAGAGAAAGAAACAGATTTTCTATGGTATCACTCATATGTAGGATCTAAAAAAGTCAAACTCATAGAACCAGAGAGTGGAACAGTAGTTGCCAGGGGCTGGGGAGTGGGGGGGAAGAAGTGGGGAGATGTTGGTCAAAGGGCACAAACCTTCAGTTTTCAGATCAGTAAGTTCTGGGGATCTGATGTACAGCCTGGTGACTGTAGTTAATAATACCGTCTTACACACTTGAAACTTGCTAAGAGGGTGCATCTTAAGTGTTCTCACCACACACACAGAAAAAAGTAACTATGGGAGGTGATGGAGGGGTTAACTAGTTTGTGGTACTCATTTCACAATGTATACGTATATAAAATCATCACACTGTACACCTTAAAGGTATACAATTCTTTTGCCAATTACACCTCAATAAATCCGGAAGTTTTTTTTTAATTAAAAAAAGTTAATTAAAAAAAGTTAATTAAAAAAATTTTTTTTAATTTAAAAAAATTACAGCAGGGCTTCCCTGGTGGCGCAGTGGTTGAGAGTCCGCCTGCTGATGCAGGGGACACGGGTTCGTGCCCCGGTCCGGGAAGATCCCACGTGCCGCGGAGCGTCTGGGCCCGTGAGCCATGGCCGCTGAGCCTGCGCGTCTGGAGCCTGTGCTCCGCAACGGGAGAGGCCACAACAGTGAGAGGCCCGCGTACAGCAAAAAAAAAAAAAAAAAAAATTACAGCAAATGTCCCACAGCATGGGAGATGCTGACTTTGGGGGAGGCTGTGCATGAGTGAGGGGAGCAGGGACAGTAAGGAAAATCTCTGTGCCTTCTGCTTAATTTCACTGTGAACCTAAAAATAAAGTCTATTTTTACAGAAAAGAAAAAGAGAAGTTTTCAAGTGCCTCGAAAATGCGATGTGACAACTACAATTTGGGTACAAGGGGAAGCGAACAGTACAGCACAGTCCTTGCAGCAGGGGTTCTGCTCAGATCACAGCTGCTCCGCACACAGCTGTGTGGCCTGCGGTGGCTGCTAACACCTGCGGCCCCAGTGAGCTGTCCCACGGAGGGGAGAGGAGGACCCTGTGACGCTGAGGGATGCACAGAGTAACATATGCAAAGCGCTTAGAACACCGCCTGACACACAGTAGGGGCTCAGTGTTTGCTATTATTATAATTCTGCCTTTTAACCCAACAAATAGCACCTGAGTAATTAACCATCTCCCTTCTGAGAAAATGATCATAAAAGGGCCTATTTGCCAAGAGCGCCTTGGGAGAGAGCTACAAGGTTGAACTCAGACGTCGCCTCCTTTGTGGGGCTCTTCCTGACTACAGGCTGAGTTTCTCATCCTTTCTTCTCTGCTGCATCTTTTCTTTTCTTTATACATTTTATTTTTGTTTAAATAGATACAACTTAGTTAATCTACTAAGTTTTTTATTTTGTGAAGTATTTATTTTAATTTATTTAATTAATTTATTTATTTGGCTGCATCAGGTATTAGTTGCGTTGCGCAGGCTTCTCTCTAGTTGTGGCGCGCAGGCTCCAGGGCGCGTGGGCTCTGTAGTTTGCAGCATGCGGGCTCTCCAGTTGAGGTGAGGGCTCAGTAGTTGTGGCCCTCGGGCTTAGTTGCCCTGCAGCATGTGGTATCTCATTTCCCCGACCAGGGATCGAACCCATGTCCCCTGCATTGTAAGGCAGGTTCTTTACCACCGGACCACGAGGGAAGTCCCAATCTACTAAGTTTTCTAAATAAAACATTTTATTTTATTTATTTTATTTTTAAATTTAATTTAATTTTATATTATAGTTGACTTACAATGTTGTGTTAGTGAAACATTTTATTTTGAGGCAATTGGAGACTCACATGCACTTATAAGGGAAGATATACACAGAGAGATTCAATGTACTCTCTTCACTCAGATTCTCCCAATGGAAACATTTTGCAAAACTATTGTGTATTATCACAACCAGAATATTGATGTCGACACACTGGACACACAGGATGGTTTCCATCACCATACAGATCCCTCCTGCCTGATTAAGCCACACCCACCTCCGTCCTTCCTCCCCTACCAGGTTCCTAAGTCCCGCCAACCACTAATCTGTTCTTCACTGCTAGAATATTGTCATTTCAAGAATGTTATATAAACGGAATCATGTAGTATGTAACTTTCGAGATTGTTTTTTTCATTTAGCATAATTCCACAAGCTTCATCCTAGGTTTTGCATGTATCAATAGTTTGTTCCTCTCTGTTACTGACTGGTATTCCACAGTATAGATGCACCATGGTGAATGGTGAATGTTTATTCCCCCATTGAAGGACATCCAGCTTGTTTCCAGTTTTGGGTTTTAACAAATAAAACTGCTATAAACATCTGGGTACAGATGTTTGTGTGAACGTTTTTCATTTCTCCGGGGCAAATGCCCGAGAGGGCAGCTGCTGCTTTCTACGGGAGATATACATTTACTATTTGCCAAACCATTTCCAGGAGCGATGGTACCATTTTGTCTTCCCACCGTCAGTGTATGAGAGAGTCAGTTTCTCTGCAGGCTCACCAGCATTTGGTATCATCATTCATTTATTTTAGCCATTCTGATAGGTATGTAGTGATATCTCCTTGTCGTTTTTGGGGTTTTTTTTTTGCGGTACACGGGCCTCTCACTGCTGTGGCCTCTCCCGTTGTGGAGCACAGGCTCCAGACGTGCAGGCTCAGCGGCCATGGCTCACGGGCCCAGCCGCTCCGTGGCACGTGGGATCCTCCCAGACCGGGGCACGAACCCGTGTCCCCTGCATCGGCAGGCAGACTCTCAACCACTGCACCACCAGGGAAGCCCTCCTTGTGGTTTTAATTTGTGTTTCCCTAGTGGCTAATGACGTTGAACATCTTTTCATGTGCTTATTCACCATCTGTATATCTTCCTCAATGATATGTCTACTTATTTCTTTTGCCCATTTTCTAACTGGATGGCTTTCTTTTTTTTAACTGTTAAGTTTTGAGAGTTCTTGCTAAATTCTAGATTCTTGTCCTTTGTCAGATATTTGGTTTACAAATATTCTTTCCAGGCTATAGTTTGTCTTTTCATCCTCCTAATGGGGTCCTTCACAGAGCACAAGTTTTAAATTTTGACTAAGGTCCAATTTATCAGTCATTCCCTTTTATGAATCATGCCTTTGGAATCAAGTCTAAGAACTCCATGTAGCCCTAGGTCCCAAAGATTTTCTCCTATTTTTTCTTAAGAGTTTAATAGATATACCTTTAAACTTAAGACTATTGCGTTAATGATTTGAACATAGAGGTCCAATTGCTCCAGCACTATTTGTTGAAAGGGCAGTCCTTCCTCCACTGAATTGCTTTTGCACTTTTGTCGAAAATCAGTTGTATTGTGTGGTTTGATTACTGAAGCTACATAGTAGGACTTAATGTGAGGTAGAGTGATTCCTTCCAGTTTTTGTTTTTTTTTTTTTTTGTCTTTTTCAATATCATTTTAGCTATTCTAGGGCTTGTGTCTTTCCATATACATTTTTAAAATTAATTAATTTATTTATTTATTTTATTTTATTTATGGCTGTGTTGGGTCTTCATTGCTGTGCATGGGCTTTCTCTAGTTGCGGCGAGCAGGGGCTACTCTTCATTGCAGTGCGCGGGCTTCTCATTGTGGTGGCTTCTCTTGTTGCGGAGCACAGGCTCTAGGCTCGTGGGCTTCAGTAGTTGCGGCTCGTGGGCTCTAGAGCGCAGGCTCAGTAGTTGTGGCGCACGGGCTTTGGTGCTCCGCAGCTTGTGGGATCTTCCTGGACCAGGGCTCGAACCCATGTCCCCTGCATTGGCAGGTGGATTCTTAACCACTGTGCCACCAGGGAAGCCTTCCATATACATTTTAACATGTGTGTCTGTATCTACAAAAAACCTTGTTGGGTTGCTCTAGAATTTTTATTTGCTTCCAGATAACATCCAAAGTGTGATTTGATCGGACATCTCCAGGGTGTCCTCACTTGAACAAGAACATCTTCAAGGCAGAAACTGCATCTTATTCATATTTGTAACTACCAGAGCACCTAGCACAATGCCCAGCATGTAGTAGGTTCTCAATAAATATCTGTGGGGTGAGAGCACGAGTGGGTGGATCAAAACACATGCCTTCGGGTAAAGACAGACAATTTTACAATAGACAGACTCCGGTGTTTTATATTGCTATTAGGTCCATTTATACTTTCAGTTCACCTTATTCATTTCTTCTAGGTTTCCTTTTTTTTTTTTTTTAATTTGTTTGTTTATTTTTGCTGTACGCAGGCTTCTCACTGTTGTGGCCTCTCCCGTTGTGGAGCACAGGCTCCGGACACGCAGGCTCAGCAGCCATGGCTCACAGACCCAGCTGCTCCGCGGCATGTGGGATCCTCCCGGACCGGGGCACGAACATGCGTCCCCTGCATTGGCAGGAGGACTCTCAACCACTGCGCCACCAGGGAAGCCCCTAGGTTTCCTTCTTAAAACCCAGAGCTGGCCTGGACTATTTTGGTCATATATGAGCTGAATGTGTCACTTCTGTGTACAACACCCTTGAAAGCTCCTTATTCTATACACTGAATAAAATCCAAATTCCTCTATACCCCTCCCACACACACACAGAGACAACCTATGTCATCCACCAGTAAGAAAATATTTATTGGGATCTTAGGCTGTGTTAGGGACTATAAGAAATGAAAATAAAATTTAAATGGAACTCAAAAAAGTGTTCAAAATAATCCATAAGAAAACACAAAAGAAAGAACAGAAAGAAAAATAAAGACAGAGAGAAAACAAATAATAAAATGGTAGACCCACATCCAACTATATCAATAATTACTCGAAATATTAGTGAAGTAAATATTTTAATTAAAAGGCAGAGAGGATCACAAAGTATGTAATAACAAGCTTAAATATATGTATCTCAAGACATGCATTTTGAATATAAAGATACAGATAAACTAAAAGTGGATAAAAATAAAGTGGATAGAAAATGGTATAGCATGCAGACAGTTAGCATAAGAAGGCTGGAGTGACTATATTAATATCAGATAAAACAGACTTTGGGAAAAAGACAACGTGAGCAATGGAGAGAAATATTTCATAAGGCCAAAAGGATTGATACAACAAGAAGACCGGACAATCCTGTGGATGTATGTGCCTAATTATAGAACTTCAATATCCCTCGAGGAAAAGTTGACAGAAATAATCCACAATCACAACTGAACATGAATATGAATATCTCAAGCACTGATAGAACCACTAGAAAGAATTCATTAAGGAGATGGATGAACTGGGCAACAATAGTAACCACTTTGAGTTAATTGATATTTACAGACATCACAACTAGCAGGACACAACCACAGAATACTACATGATGCAACTGCTCTTCAAGTGCATGCAGTTACTGGACCACAATAGACTATATGCTGGACCATGAAACAAGACTCAATAAATTTAAGAGAACTTAAATCATATAGAGTATATCCTCTGATTAGAACAGAATTAAATTAGAAATTAATACAACAGTACATCTAGGAAGACCCCAAATATTTGGAAATTAAACAATTCACTTCTAAATAATCAATGAATCAAAGAAGAAATCAAAAAGGCCATTAGAACATACTTTTATCTAAATGATAATGAGAAAAGGTCAAAATTTGGGAGGTGAAAGTAGACAGTGCTTAGAGAGAAAGTTATAGCGTTAAACGCTTGTACTAGGAAAGCAGGAAGTTTTAAAAACAGAGACCTAAAGTTCCACCATAAGGAGCTAGAAAAGAAGACTTACCCAAAGTAACTGGAAGAAGGAGGATAATTAAGATAAGAGCCGAAACAAATATACACAGTTGAGAAAATTAACAAAGATT
Organism: Tursiops truncatus; assembly: GCF_011762595.2. Taxonomy (NCBI): domain Eukaryota; kingdom Metazoa; phylum Chordata; class Mammalia; order Artiodactyla; family Delphinidae; genus Tursiops; species Tursiops truncatus. Next base: position 5,297,876 of record NC_047051.1, read on the forward strand.
ATTAAGTTTGACAAGAGCGCCAAGACAATTCAACGGGAAAGGAGTGGTCCTGTCAATAAGTGATGCTGAAACAACTGGATATCCACCTGCAAAAGAATCAAGTTGAGTCACTGTCTCACACCATATACACAGATTGACTCAAAACAGAGCAGATTGGGAGGGAGGGAGATGCAAGAGGGAAGACATATGGGAACATGTGTTTATGTATGACTGATTCACTTTACTGTAAAGCAGAAACTAACACACCATTGTAAAGCAATTATACCCCAATAAAGATGTTAAAAAAAAAAACAAAAAACAGAGCAGATACCTACAAAATTCTTGAAAGAAAACATAGACATAAATCCTCATGAACTTGGGCAATGGTTTCTTAGATATGACACATGATCACAAGTGATAAAAGAAAAAAATAGATAAATTGGACTTCATCAAAATTTAAGACTTTTGTGCTTCTGAGGATACTATCAAGAAAGTGAAAAGACAACCTGAAGAAGAGATTTGAAAATTATATATCTGATAAGAAATTTGTATCCAGCATATATAAAGAACTCTTGCAATGAAACAATAAGACAAGGAATCCAATTTTTTAAAGGGCAAAGATGTGAAAAAGATAACAAATGAGCACGAAGCTCATGAAAAGATGCTCAATATCATTAGTTATTAGGGAAATGCAAACCAAAACCACAATGAGATATTACTTCATACCCACTAGGAAGGCTACAATCAAAAAGTTATATAAGGAATTCCCTGGTGATCCAGTGGTTAGGACTCGGCGCTTTCACTGCTGAGGGCCTGGGTTCAACCCCTGGTCAGGGAACTAAGATCCCACAAGCCACATGGCATGGCCAAAAAAAAAGAGTTATATAATAATAAGAGTTGACAAGGATGTGGGGAAACTGGAACCCTCATACATTGCTGGTGGGAGTGTAAAACGATGCAGCTATTTGGACAACAGTTTGGAAGATCTTCAAAAGGTCAAATATATGACTCAGCAATCCTACTCCCAGATATATACCCAAGAGAACTGAAAACGTATGTCCTCACAAAACTTGTACTCAAATATTTATAGCAGTATTTTTCCTAACAGTCAAACTGTGGAAACAACCCAAATATCCATTAACTGATAATGAACAGGCAAAATGTGGTACATCCATCCAATGGAATTAATATTTGGCTTTAAAAAGGAATGAAGTGCTGATACATGCTACAACGTGGAAGAACCTTGAAAACATTATGGTAAGTAAAGTCAGACACAAAAGACCACATATTTGTGATTACGTTTACTAAAATGTCCAAAAGAGGCAAATCTCTAGAGATAGAAAGTATTTTAGTAGTTCTCAGGCACTGGGGAAGGGGAGAGTGGGGAGCGACTGCTAATGGCATGGATTTTGGTGGGAAGAAGATAAAATGTTTTGGAATTAGTGGTGACGGCTGCACAAGTCTGTGAATATACTGAAAGCCACTAAACTCTACACTTTAAGAGGATGAACTTTTTGATGTGTGAATTCTATCTCAATAAAGAAGTTATTAAAATAATATCATCCACAATCTGAAAAAAGAAAAACAAAAATAAAGGAGACTATTATGAACAACCTTATGCCAAAAAACTCAGTACTTAGATGAAATTGAGAAAATTCTTGCAAACTACTTCTCAAAATTGATTAAATTAAATAGAGAAACAAAGTAACCCTATCTTGATTAAATAAGTTGAATTATTATCAAAACTCTTTGCACAGGGCTTCCCTGGTGGCACAGTGGTTGAGGGTCCGCCTGCCAATGCAGGGGACGTGGGTTCGCGCCCCGGTCCAGGAGGATCCTACATGCCGCGGAGTGGCTGGGCCCGTGGGCCGTGGCCGCTGGGCCTGCGCGTCCGGAGCCTGTGCTCCGCAGCGGGGGAGGCCACAGCAGTGAGAGGTCCACGTACCGAAAAAAAAAAAAAAACTCTTTGCACAAAGAAAACTTCAAGCCCAGATGGTTTCACTGACAACTTCTAGAAAACATTCAAGGAAGAAATAATAGAAATCTTACCAAAACTCTTGAAATATAGAGGTGGAGGGAATATATCCCAACTCATTTTACAAGGCCAGCATGCCCTGATACAAAAGCCTAATAAAGGCATTACAGAATAAGAAAATTATAAAATTGTGAAAGTCCTTAAAATAAATATTAGCAAATCAAATCCAACTATCTATCTACAACTGTAGCTATAACTATGTAGAAAGTACCATGACAAAGCTGAGCGCATCAGCTCCTACCTGGACTAGGGCAATAGCCTCCCATTCTGATCCCAGCTTCTCCTCACCACTGTCCTAGTGATCTCTGAAATGCAGATCTAATCACATCACTTCCCTGCTTGCAAGCAACCCTTCAGTGGCTCCCATTACTCTTAGAATCCAGACCAAAATCACTATGCTTTCTTGGAGGCAACTCTGATATTCAGCCAAGGCATACTGATATGGATATACCAAGACATTGAAAGGCTTTTGTATTATTGGCAAACAGTCACAGAAAGGAGGACTCACACCATATTGGCCTGAGTACTCTACCTTGCTCAAGCCAGGTGACTGCAAAGGACTGAAACCCGGCAGGATTTTGCAGGGCCTTCCAAGAGACAGACCCCCCCTCACTGTGTCCCCCACCTCTTGTCTGTAGAAAAGCTTTAGACTCCTAAGCCTTCCCTGAGTTCCAAAGAGCACATTTAATCTGAGAAGTGAGAGAATGTGAAAACAAAGGAAAGCAGTCAAGCAAGACAAAATAATAATAGCTTAGCCATATAACAAAGTCAAAGACCTTTAGTTCTTCCTCAAGGGCTATAGACAATACCCTAGCTATAACCTTGAGTCGTTTTGCAGATACTAAAACCCCCACCAGGTGGAAGAAGTTAGCTGCCTGCTCACCACCACAGATCCCAGACCAGTTGGAGCTAGAAGGTTGATGACTGAGATTCCTGAAACATCATCCTTTTACCTCACCATCTGCCAATCAGACACATTCCATGACCCTCTCCCTCACACTGTCTTTAAAAACTCTTCCCTGAAAGCCTTCGGGGCACTCAGGTCTTTTGAGCACGAGCTGCCCAATCTCCTTGCTTGGCGCCCTGCAGTAAATGCTGTACTTTCCTTCACCACAACCTGGTGTCACTAGATCGGCTCTGTTGCGTGTCAGGAGAGAGGACCCAATTTGTTTTGGTAATAGGACAAGCCACCTTATGACTTCTGATGTCACTCTGTACCTGGTCTGCCTCATGAAATGATGAGTCCCAGCGTCAGCCTCCAAGCTGAGCCAAGAGCAGGGCTGGGAAAGAAGCAAAAGAGGATGGGTCTCTAGATCTGGAGAACTGGAGAAAGGGGGACCATACATATGCCAAGGATTGGCCACTGTCTCCGTGCACTGATGCTGGGCCAGCGAGATTTATATTCAGTGGAGTGAGTTTTCTGAAGGTAAGGCTCATGAAACCCTAGTAAACTAAGGCGATTATGTAATTCCTCTCCAAAGACTTAAAAATAGGAAGCCAGAGGAGGGATTCTTTTTTATCCCAAATAATCTTCCCTAATATAAAGTCTCTCCTTATATCTATTTTTTTTCTTATTTATACCTTCTGTTTCCTTGCTGAGATTTCCTGCTCTTTTATTTGTTTCAAGCATATTTGTAATTGCCCATCGAAGCATTTTTTAAAACGATAATTGTTTTAAAATCTGTGTCAGGTAATTCCAACGTCTGTGTAATGGACATATTGGCATTTGTTGAACGTGTTTTCTCATTCAAGTTGAGTTTTTCCTGGGTCTTGGTATGATGGGTGATTTTCAATTGTGTCCTGGACATTTGAGGTATATTATGCCATGTCACTCTGGATCTTATTTATAATCTCTATTTTAGCAAGTCTACACTGACACCACCATGGTAGGGCGAGAGGAGACTTCCTTACATTTATTCAGTCTCTTTCTATTTCCTTTTCTTACACAAAATTTATCATGGAAAAGGAAGAAATCACATAGTAATATTTTAGTGTCCTGTTCATCATGCATGCCAAAACATAGCAATTAAAATAAATAAGGTTCTTATGCACAGCATGGGGACAATTTTTTCATTCACTTAAAAATGTTTGGACCAGATGACAGCTTTCTCTTGGATAATTCTGTGTCTGCTATATTTTCCCCCACACGTATATTTTCAAAGTACTCAATGATTTCATTTTTCCTGGAAATCCTGGTGCTCCTTGCTGTGAAATGACCTTTTTGTGTGTATGCGTGTATGTGCCTGGCTTTTCCTACTATGCCATAAATTCCTCAAGAGTAGAAACTATTATTTTATCTCCAAAACCTAGCATAAGATTTGACTCACAGTAATCTCTTAAAACATTTCTGCTGAACTTAACTCTGGGATATTCTGTATAACTTTTTCAAATTCAAGATTCAAAACAGAAATTTCAGAGTGATACAAAACACTCTCTCAAGATCATTAATACTCAAAGAGACAAAAATGTACGACAATAAGCTATCATTTTTCTCCTCTCATTTTGCCAAAGATTAAAAAAATCAGTTACGCTAGAGCTGATATTCAGCATATAAACGTTCATCCAGCTGGTGTCCGTCTGATGGGCAGGGTGTGTGTCTGTCCCATGTGGTTGAGCTTCTGTTTCCATTGATCAGTACTCTTCTACGCAGTGGTATTTTACCATGCAAGTGGATATTTTGGAAGTCATGCCTGGGCTTTACTCTGTGCTAGTAAAGGTAAGGTAAAATGTTGGTGGCAATGTGAATTAATAAACCACTTTTGGAAAATAAACAATATCTATCAAGGTGTCTGAACCCTCTGATCCAGGAATTCCACCCCGAAGATAAACTCACATAAATGCACAAAGATAGATGTACAGGGATTTCCATGCCATGTCATGGCAACATGCTAGAAGTGTCATAAAAGCTCATCAGTAGGGATCGACGTCCAGTCAGCAGCTTCATGGGCGGCTGGCAGAGGCGTCCTCCTCCCAGGGTTGCAGCCGTGAGCTCAACAATCCCATGGCAGCTCCTGCTTCCCCACCTCACTGACCACGGCAGGGGCAGCGGTTTTTCTGGAAAGCACCTGTGGCAGGGAAGTTCTTGGGGACCCAGCCTAGAGCCCACTCCTCCAGTCTATCCAGCGACTTCTAGAACACACTACCACAGCTGAGACCATAGCTGAGGAAGATGCTACTACGAGTACTGCAAATGCCTCCCAACCCCCATCACTCAGGATGCTGGTGCTGGACCCAGAAAAGGGTAGGGCAGCAGCAGCCTCGCCGCCTGCAGAGATTATCCAGGAGCAGCCCCAGGGACCTCTGCCTCACTTCTGTTTTCCACATTCGTGCAAGCACGTGTGGAATGCAGCCTAATTCGTATTGGGCTGCAAGGGAGGAGGGCAAAGAAGGTTTTCAGCTTTGCAGGCTCTGAGGTCAGACTGGCAATACGGGAAGAAGACGGAACTCAATGGCGAGTGCCCATGGACCAACCCAACATAAACCCTAGTTAGCGTTTCTTATCCTCTAATAGACTAGGACCCTCAAAAACTGGAAATGGCCAAGCAGCCTTGAGTAGCGCTATCTATGGTAGGATTGAGCAAAACCAACATTTTATTTTTAATTTATTTTCAGATTCTCCTAGGTTTTGGTTAAGTTCTTGAATGGTATCTACCTCCCCCAGTGCCAAACCTGCCTCTTACGGATGCTCCTGAGGGCTCAGCCTCATTGTGCAGGCGTCCAAAGGTTTTTCAGGAAGAGTTTTAAAAATCAGCTTCTCAAAGGGGAACAAGACCCCAAAAAGGTTGAGAAACACTGAGCTGAGGGAAGTGGGGTTCAATTATAACACATCTGATCCTGAGTGGAGGTGGGGACAGTGTGCTGGTGGCCAAAACGGTCTGGTTCTGAGGGGGTCGCCAGCCCCCTCTGCCCCCAGTGTCCTCCCAGGGTCCCCTATTTATTGACCCTTGTCAGCTAAATTTGGTTGTGCATCACGGTCACCGGCAGAATTTGTTAACATACAGAGTTCTGGTACCCACCTTAACCCAGACTTGCTGGATCAAAATTTTCAAAGACAGAAACCAGTTTGACCAGAAATCCAAATGTTTTAAATACCTGATGGTTCATTTAGATACAGCACCAAGTTTGGGAACCAGGGCACAGAGAACTCCGTGCTTTGTTGCTTCCAGGTCCTGGTTTCCTCTCCTGGTGCTCCCTGCCCCATGCTGGCTGCTGCCCCGGTGACTCAGGACAGTCAGGGCACATGCCGGGGACAGGTAAGCACTCCTCAGTCACTCAGTGAGCCTGGGGAGCCATGGCCCAGCATGCGCTCAGGCTCCCTGTCTGGAGAAACGAACACTATCGCTCCTAGGAGGCACCGGGGAGGAATGACTCATGTCGAGAACTTTGAAATCTGCAGATAAAAGGCACTGCCGACCCCACGCTGGAACTGCTGTCACAGAGACCGCTCTCCTGGGAGGGCACGAGGGCCCTCGCTGACCACCTGTGCGTGAAAACGCCCGCCGCTCCACAGCCAACACGGCCCCGTCCTCCATCGTCAAGGTTACCGCCCCCGCACCATGCTGCGAAAACACATTGCTGCATGAGGACCGCGCTGCAGAGTGCTTCTTCCCAAGTTTGACGCCAAACGTTTCTGCCTGGGATCAACCCCAGCTGTGGGATCTACTGGTTGAATTTAACCCTATCTTCATGTCCCCGTGGACCTTAAACACTTTATTGTATCGGACGATAGTCAGCACGGGGTGAAGGGCACTGGATGACGTCTTTACAAGGCGGCCAGATGTCGCCACGGGGCCAGCAGCTTTTATCCCGCGGCTGCTGAATTTCATGTATATCCTATTTATCAGCGGGAATATTGTCAGTTTTATAAACAGAAACTGAATGACCATAAATCAGTCTGTGGGGAGGTAACTGGGGGGAATAGGGTCAGGTCTGTTTGTAAGGCTGCCAGCCAGGGGTGTTCATCCACCCAGTAAGCAAGCCTGCAGAGTGTGAGCCCCTCCCCGGACTGCTGGGCCCGGCTAGTGCCCACCGTTCGCTCTGCTGGGCAACACGCCCTGGCAGACAGGGCAGAATAAATTCACCAGCCTTGAAATCTTCATTGGCTTGTTTATAAGATATTCTCATATTTCCCTGTTCTTTCCACAACGTCAAGGTCGTAGGATCAGAGTAACTCCTGTCTCAGAGCCCAAACACATACAGTTAAGTACTACTGTTTGGTTTTCTACCCCACCTGCCACCCACACCCACCACTACAAGCCTACAGTTTGATTTCCTTGAGTTCTAGTCTAACTTCTTCAAGCTTAGGTGACATGGCATGACTGATGGATTACATCCACCTCTGAGCACTTACTGTGTGTACACAGCACGGGGACCTCCAGGAAAACCCTAGTCTGGTTAGCACGACTAGAGCCCCCATTTTACAGATGGCAAAACTGAGGATCAGAGAGGTCAAGTAACCTGGTCAGGTTCCCACAGCCAGTAAGTGGCAGAGCCAGGGTTAGAAATCGTATTCAGTGTGTTTTCAAAACCAGGACTAACATGATAGGATGAAAAGGACTTGAGCAGACTGGGCCAGGGGTAAGGATACCCAGAAAACACTCCAAATTCATGAGCTTCAATCAGCACCACTTTGTTTTGATATCTTTTCCAAGGACAGGAATGCTGGGGGGTAAAAGAGGGTTAGTCAAGAAAATAGCCCTTCCCTTGGAGGCGCTCAGGCTTGGGCATGCGTCCGTGTCATCTGGAAGGCTTGTTCAAGCAAGATTGCGGGCCCTCCTCACAATTTTCTGATTGAGTAGATCTGGGCTGGAGCCTGAGAACATGCATTTCTAATAAGCTCCAGCTGGTGCTGATGCTATGGCCCAGGGACCCCACCTTGAGAACCACTGCTGCGGCCCGTAACACTCAGCTGGACACCAGCTCACGGTTGTTCAGGGTTGTCCCTCAACAAACCTGGGTCCCAGCCCCTGCTCTTCCCATTCTCTCCCTCACACCCCGTCCCTCATCCATGCTCCCCCGCGGGCTGTCCTCCCATATCTGGTCCTGCCTGCAGGGAGTTCAGACAGTGACTGCCACCTTCAGCCATCATCTGTCCCAGGGGTCACTGACATAGAACACAGGAGGGAGGGGACAGTTCCTAACCCCATGGAATACGTTAGGGACGGCGGCATTTCATGTGTCAGGTCTGTCTCTAGGCTGCCTGGATTTCCCCGGTCCCTTGGGTCACGCTCCACGGGCTCAACATTTCTTCCACCTTCACATTGGACTAAGCTCTGCTCCTGATACTTGAGGCTACAGACCCAGATTCTCCTAGGACACGGAATGTGTACATACTTTCAAGAAAAAGGCACATGTCAGAAAAAAAGGCAAGTACAAGAAAAAGCTTCCAGGAGGTAGGATGCCATCAGTGCAGCTAAAAGGAACGGCAAGTTACACGTTGCTTCTGCCCACTTCACCCTCAGTTCTTTGCATCGGCAGCAACAGCAGAGGTGGCTTTTCTCCCTTTATTTTCGCTCCGTTCAAGTCCTGCGTTGCCTTCCAGTTACTCCTTGGGAAGGACCCTGGACCTCTTTCAATCCACACCCTCCTTTCATGTGCCCCGTCCGTCACCACACCTACCTCTGCCTCACAGTGACCTTTCCTCACACAGACTCCATTCCTGCCCTTTGCTGGCAGCTGGCCACGTAAGCAGGATGCACTGTCCCCATCCCCCTGCAACTCCTCCAGGCGGGGGTGCTCCCCTACCCACCCCCACCCAACCCCCACACAGTCCTCCAAGTAGTGATGCACCCCAGCCCCCCAGCCCCAGCCCCAGGTGGTAGCGGTGCCTTGTGGCACAGAGTTCGGACTCATCCGAGCTTTATTAACGAGTACATGAATGACCTCTTAGGTCTCATTCAGGGCACGTAGAAACACTGCAAGTTAGCCTCTAGAACAGACTCTGTGTGGTAACCCTCACTGACCAGGATCATCATTCTAAATAACCAGATACTTTTGCTTGGCCTGGTCAAAACCCAAAGGCTACTTGCAAGAAGGAAACCCTGTACTCCCTCTGCCACAACTCAACTCCTTCCCTCTGTCTGTCGTTCCCTCCCTCCCTCCCTTTCTTCCTTCCACCTACTGAGGTCCCTCGAGTATCACCACGTGTCCAGCTTTCGGCTGGTCGGTGTGGATACAGTGGTGAATGAGGCCAGCACTCCAATCACCGACCCCAGAAACCAGTGCTCTGGGGGCCTCATTTCCTGGCCTGGGCCTAAGGTCCTTTCCCTGCAGGGCAGGGAGGGAGTGACTGTTGTTCCTGGGGCCTGGGATGAAGCTGTGTATGAGAGGAATGTTCTAGGTATAGGGATGACTTGGCTAACGCAGCCTAAATGTTTTACTCAGCCCAATGTACACACTTCTCAAGTACACCACTCACAGCCTCGACCAATGTCCACACTCACGTAACCAGCAACCAGATGAGGAAAGAGAACCTGCCTGGCACCCACAGAGGTCACTGTTTCAGCCGCTTCCCCTCTCCAGCCAACAGTCACCACTATCCGACCTCAGAACGACGTGAAAATTCATATTCATGGAACCACATTTATACACTTTGTCTCTGGCTTCCTCTGCTCTCCGTGAGCTTTGTGAGGTTCGACGTGGCTCGTCCACATCACGTGGCTGTAGGCGCCCCACGTGGGAGAGCGCTCCAGGCTCTGTTTATCCCTTCTCTGTGGATGGGTGCCTGGGTCGTTTCCCCTTCGGTACCGTCACAAACAGCACGGTGATGAGCCGTCTCGTACTCATCTTGGATGAGCCAGGAACCCGTGTCCGCTGAGAAGGTGCCCAGGGTTGGGGTTGCTGAGGCATAGGGTCTGCAGAAGTCTAGCTCTAGAGGATGCTGCCAACGGGTTCTCAGAGTGGTTCTATTAATTCACATCCCATTTCACCAACGCTCGGTACCATTTGTCTTCCTCACTGTGCCATCCCGATGGGTGTATAACACCCTGGCTTTCATCTGTGTTTCTCTGAAGATGATGGATGCTGAACATCTGTTCAGAAGTTTAATGGCTATTTGACTCTCCTCTCTGGTTGACAGTTTTTTCCCCTAATTTCTTTCTTCTGGGAGGATTTTGCTTTATTTTTTATTTGCCTTATTTTTTGTCAACGTGAGTGAAAATTAGTGTTCATTTAGTATGTATCTGGCTTACGTTTATGGTCATGGTCAATTGTCAGAGAAAACAATAACTATATTGATAACTATGAGAGATGGTATTTCTGACTGCTTGGTGTCTTATGTCACCTTCACAAAGACCCTGAGAGGTAAGATACAATCATCTCCCCTTTTACAGAAGAGTAAACTGAGGCACAAAAAGGTTAAGGAACTTACACAAGAGCACACAGCTAGGACTTCCCTGGTGGCGCAGTGATTAAGAATCCACATGCCAATGCAGGGGACATGGGTTCGAGCCCTGGTCCGGGAAGATCCCACATGCCGCGGAGCAACTAAGCCTGTGCGCCAAAACTACTGAGCCTGTGTTCTAGAGCCCGCGAGCCACAACTACTGAGCCTGTGAGCCACAACTACTGAAGCCCACACGCCTAGCATCCGTGCTCTGCAACAAGAGATGCCACTGCAATGAGAAGCCCGCGCACCGCAACGAAGAGTAGCCCCCGCTCGCCGCAACTAGAGAAAGCCCGTGTGCTGCAGTGAAAACCCAATGCAGCTAAAAATACAAATAAGTAAATTTATTAAAAAAAAAAAAAAAAGAGCACACGGTTAAGTAAGTGCCTGAGTCGCGATCTAAACCCAGGCAGACAGCCCCACTCTAGGGCTTCCGCTGTTCGTCTCTATCCTGGTCGGCTTCCAGGCCCTGTCACCCTCGACACTGCACACACAACAGAGACCATCCACCTCCGTCACCCAGTTAGGACTCTCCACTGTCTGCTGCGCAGCCTCAGCTGGTCTGTTCTCCAGCCTCCACTGCTCCTGGGATGCGGTTTTGCGGGTCATGGGAACGTGGTCTCTGTGTGTCCCGTATTTTCAAGGCAGTCAGCACGCCCTCTGCATCTTCGGTTTGGAAGATACAGGCCTGATAACTGCCACTCCATGTTCTAGATGGAACTTTGAGTCTGGTGACTCCTTCCTGAGACCCCGCCCCTGCCACGCTCTTTTTGTTTATGCCCTCATGCCATCCAAGTTTCCTCTGTTTCCTCTGCGGAGTCACATCTCCTTTAAGGGGAGAAGCTGTTGTCTATTCATCTTGATACTACTCTTACTAAAGGAACAGAGGGGGCTTCCCTGGTGGTGCAGTGGTTAAGAGGCCGCCTGCCGATGCAGGGGACGCGGGTTCGTGCCCCGGTCCGGGAAGATCCCACATGCCGCGGAGCGGCTGGGCCCGTGAGCCATGGCCGCTGAGCCTGCACGTCCGGAGCCTGTGCTCCGTAATGGGAGAGGCCACAACAGTGAGAGGACCGCGTACCGCAAAAAAAAAAAGAAAAAAAAGGAACAGAGGGAAAAAAGGAACAGAGGGAGGGAAATGATTGTCTCATAGAAGGTTTAATTACCACCGGGATCAAAACTATTTATCACTAAGGTATTTCCTAATTTCCATCAAGAGCATCTACATGGGACAAAAACGGACTGAAAATGCCAGAAAGTATCGCAGTGGAAAATACAGGTCCTGCTATGCCCCTTAGTCCCCTACCTTTGGGCTAAAACTATGGTGGAAAATAATAATAACATTTAAAAAATAATGATAATGATAAATAAACATGATAATGATGATTATAACAACAACGATAATAATAATGGAGTGTCTTCAAGAAGCTTATAATCCGTTCTAGGCCACCATTTGAGTAAACAGAGGGGCCTTGTACCTTGGTCCACAGACCAATCAACTTGAACTCCACTGAGAAAAAAAGGAAAAATGTAAAGCCAAGAGCGAACCAGCGTCAGCTCCCGTGACTCTCATCATCCCCCCCCACCCACCGCTGCAGAGCATGTTTAGGGCTATGTCCTCAGGGCACGGGCTTCGGGCCTCGTCCTCCACGTCCAACGGAAAGCGAAGTCCTGCCAATCCAACCCTGTCCTCTCTGCTGTTCTTCCCTGGTTCAGGTTCAATTCTGAACCATTACAGTAGCCTCACCTCTGCTGACTGGTTCCCTGGCCTCCTCTGTCCCTGCCGCTGCAGTCCCTGCCCCTGCCTCTCCCACTGTTACCAGAATACAAAATCTAAGAGGCACATCCTTGAGTCCACCGCGGAAGGACAGGGGCTTCTGCACCAGCCCCAGCTCCCTGGCTGCCTGCAGCTCAGACACCCCTTCCGTTGCACTCTCCACGCCTGTGCCCCACCAGCTCCCCTTCTACCTCATCCCGGGCTTTGTCTCCCAACTCATAGACTTTCTTCTTGGCTCTGATGGAAGCTCCCAGCACTGTTCCGGGCTGGGCCTAGCACCCCACCCCCTGGCCCCCAGCCCCCTGACTCTGTCCACATGGAGGTCACGTGATAATATTCAAGGCCATCTGTCTCCTCTCCCCTGTGGTCCCGATTCTCCAAGAGCACAGACTGGGTCCTGTTTCTCACCTGCGACTCCTCTGAGCCCAGCCCAGTGTTGGGCTCAGGAAAGGTGCCCAGGAAGTTTATCCCGCCTTCAGAAGCCTCCTCAACCATTAGGGCCCCTGAGAGCCTCAGCTCCTATAGCCCATGACAGGGAATCAGGCTGGAAGATGAATCCAACCACTTGTTTCATGGACGGAGAGCACAGATGACAGCGCGGTGTGCGTATGCAGCAGGAAATGAGGTCACTGAGACACTGCCCTCCTGTGCTGATCCGACTGGGACCAGCCGTAGGGTAGAGCACATGGGCAGGTTTCTAACAGGGACAGCAGGCTTCTGGGCTACTTCTTGTTCTCCCCATACCCATGGGAAAGAGCAGAACTGGAACCCAAGCCAAACAGGGGAATGAGGAGTGGCTATTTCTCCCTCCCAGGGTTCCACCACCCAGCCACGGAGAATGGGCAGGCGTCGGCCGGCCAGACATGGGTCTTTCAGGGCAGGTCAGAGAAGGCGCAGGCCCTGCCTGCGCAAGCAGCAGCATCGCTCCCAGGCTGGCACGCCCGTCACCTTCAGGCCACCCCGTGGAGAGGCCGCCAGCCCTCCCCTACCCGGTTAAGGGCAGGCTGGTGTGGGCTGCCCGTTATCAGGCAAAGTCAGGAAAGCAGAGGCCTGGCAGCTTAAACCCCGTGCGGGTGAGCAGACATCCAGGGACCGAGTCCTTGAAAGCACGTTGCTCAGAGCCAGCCACCCACGTACACACATTCCCAACACAGCACGGGGCCCACATTCAAGCAGCCGCATTTCGGTCTGGCAGCCAGCACTGTAGGCCAACAGGCTTCCACCACCTCAGAGGACAGTCTGGAGTCCACGGGAAATCTCATTACAATGGTTCTTCCTGGAAGGGCCCAGGCCCTGTCTAGGATGGGATGTCTCACTCCAGGACCCTGGCTCTTTGCACCTCACCTGCTGCCGACCCCCTGTGTCCTTTCGGAGGGCTGACCATGCCCAGACCAGGCATCTAGATTCTGCCCTGACTGCTGCTAGCTGAGTGACCACAGGCAATTCCATGACCCTGAGCCAGACTCAGCACAACCCAGCCCACCAGAGCAAAACCCACAGGACTTGCCCAGCGTCAGGGGATGAGTTAGGAAGCGTAAGTGCATCCACACCATGGAACCATACACTCCCATTAGGAAAAAACTACTGATGCGAAAAGAACTCCAAAATGCATTGTTACGTGATGAACAACAAGGTCCTACTGTATAGCACAGGGAACTATACTCAATATCTTGTAATAAATATAATGGAAAAGAATCTGAAAAAGAATAGATATACAATGTATAGCTGATCCATTTTGTTATCAAGCAGAAACTAACACACCATTGTCAAGCAATTATACTCCAATAAAGACGTTAAAAAAAAAAGAACGGATATACATATATACGAAACTGAATCACTACGCTGTACTCCAGCGTAGTGACTAACACAACATTGTAAATCAACTATACTTCAATTTAAAAAAAAAAAAAAAGATGACTCTGAGACGTTAGTCTGAATGAGCAGATTGACTAAAATATGGACCCAAGGAAGAAGGGGAAGGTTTTGGGAAAAGAAAATAAATTTAAACTTGAACTGTTGAGGTGGAAATGCAAGAAATGTCCAAATTAAGACGTTTAGCAGGAAACTGAAGACGTGTCAAGAGAGCGCATGAGACATGGTATTGATGATGGAGATCTGGGGCCATGACTTCAGAAGGGACATTTAAAGACGTGGGAATGGATGACAGGCTATTCTTCAGGTGAAAGGGGCAGAAACCTAACTCCACCTGCTTTAAAAAATAAAGGGGGAGGGAATCTATTAGAATAAATTACTGTGTAATCCAAGGAGAAGCACGGATATGGCTGAATCTAGGTACTGAAAAAACATCATCAGGATTCTGAGGGGGAAAAGTTCCTACTATGTAAGTTCAAGAAAGAGAAAAGAGATTGTTGTTTAGCCCTAGTCCCAAGCCATGAGCACGCAGCCACACAGAAAGTGTTTCAAAGCCATCCCTATCACTTGGTGCGAGTCTCAGGCCAACGTCACACCTCCCCTCTGGAGACCAGCCACAACTGACAGCACAAACCAGCTAATCCTGAAATCCAAGCTTCCCACAGCTCTTCATGAGGACAGCCCCTGCTTGGTTCAGACAGTGCAACACAGCTCTCCCAGCTGAGCGAGTAATAAAGTCGACGCGTGCACAGAACGAGGGGGATGTGCTCTCTCCTTACCGTGCTTCTGCTGCTCTCTGGCCACCTTCCAGCTCACCTCTGCTCGCCTTGATTCACACACCGGTCCCAGCCACTTGTCCACAAGTTGTTCCCTGGCAGCTCCAGGCTCCCATGGTCTGTAGAGCTCTAGTCCCAGAATTCCTGACAATGTAAGGAAAGACATAGGACTCTCACTGGGCGCTGGTAACAAGATTTCTTCCTCTTTCCCCTTCAGAATGAGGGATGAGAGTGGCTTCTGGCTGTTGGTTCTCTTAGCCCTGACAGCACCTCTACAAATAATTCCTTCTTTAATTTCTTCAGTTGACCTGTATGAATGGAATTCTGTTTCTACCCATGACCCTGCCTGATCCAGGTGTCCAGCACGAGGGTGAAAGTTACTCATTTCTCTTCAAAGAAAGGGTTGCTGAGCAGACACAAATATACCTCCACAACGAGGGGACCTACCTGAGAGGGTGGGAGGGGACACCAGCTGAGGACAGAGCTTTGGAGATGGCTGTGTCTAAGGGGCAAGAGAAAGGAGACAGTCTGACAGGGGAGGCTGTGGAATTCAAGGGAGTTATGGGAATGTTTTGAAGAAAATGTTACGGAAATACCCTGAGAGAGAGGAATACATTTCAAGAAAGTTACAGGTGCCACTGAAGTTCAATAGTATGAGAGCTAGGAAGAGGTTCCTGGATTTATTGCTTTAGAAAGTATTGCTACATCACGAATCATTAGAGAAATGTAAATCAAAACCACAATAAGATATCACCACACACCTGTCAGAAAGGCTATCATCAAAAAGTCTACAAATCACAAATGTTGGCAAGGATGTGGAAAAAAGGGAACCCTCATACACTGTTGGTGCAATCGCTGTGGAAAACAGTACAGAGGTTCCTCAGAAAACTAAAAATAGAACAACCATATGATCCAGCAATTCCACTCCTGGGTACATACCCAGAAAAGACAAAAACGCTAATTCGAAAAGATACATGTACCACAATGTTCATAGGAGCATTATTTCCAATAACGAAGATATGCAAGCAACCTAAGTGACCATCGACAGATGAATGCATAAAGAAGATGTGGCACATATATACAATGGAATATTACTCAGCCATGAAAAAGAATGAAATAATGTCATTTGCAGCAACATGGATGGACCTGGTGGGTATTTTGCTTAGTGAAACAAGTCAGAGAAAGACAAATAGTGTATATTATCACTTACTTGTGGAATCTAAAAGTGAAATAAATAAATGAATATAATGAAACAGAAACAGACTCATAGATATAGAGAACAAACTAGTGATTACCAGTGTGGAGAGGGAAGTGGGGAGGGGCAAGATAGTGGTAGAGGATTAAGAGGTACAAACCACTATGTATAAAATAAATAAGCTACAAGGATATACTGTCCAGCACAGGGAATACAGCCAATAGTTTACAATGACTTTAAATGGAGTATAATCTATAAAAATATGGAATCACTATGCTGTACTCCTGAAACTAATAGAATATTATAAATCAACTATACTTCAATTAATTAATGACCTAATTAAATAAAAACAACAAAAAACAAAGTTACTGCTAACCTTTGAACAGTTTCAGTAGAATAGTGTGACGGTTTTAAAAGCACGCCCCCCGCCCATTATTTACACTCTTCCCATGAGGGGTGGTGCCTATAACCCTTCCCCTTGAATCTGGGCTGGTATATGACTGTTCTAACCAACAGAGCACAGCAGAGGAGGCGTTGCGTAGGTTTTGAGGCCAGGTCAGAAATTGCATGAAACTGGGGGCTGGTCTTGAGATGCTCACTTTGGGCGAAACCGGACACCAGGTCAAAAGTCCAACTACACTGCATCTGCCTTGCTGATGCCCCAGGTAACAGCCTAGGTGAACCCTCACCTGACGTCCAATGTCCACTACCAGCCATATGAGTGAGCCACCTTGGACATCCAGCCCTCAGATGACAGCAGCGCCAACAGATATCTGACTGAGACTACACGAGTCACCTCAGGCAAGAGCTTTCCCCCAGCCCTTCCCAAATTCTTACTCCATACAATCACAAGGAGAGTTAAATGCGTGGTGGTTTTTGTTTTTTTTGTTGTTGTTTTGTGGTACGCGGGCCTCTCACTGTTGTGGCCTCTCCCGTTGCGGAGCACAGGCTCCGGACGCGCAGGCTCAGCGGCCATGGCTCACGGGCCCAGCCGCTCCGCGGCATGTGGGATCTTCCCGGACCGGGGCACGAACCCGTGTCCCCAGCATCGGCAGGCGGACTCTCAACCATTGCGCCACCAGGGAAGCCCGGTTTTTTCTTTTTAATGGAAGTATAGTTGATGTACAATACTATGTAAGTTACAGATGTATAATATAGTGATTCACAATTTTTAAATGTTATACCCCACATATAATTATTATAAAATACTGGCTATATTCCCTGTGTTATACAATTTATCCTTGTAGCTTATTTTTTTTCTAAATTTTTAAAAAAATTTATTTATTTTATTTATTTTTGTCTCTGTTGGGTGTTCGTTGCTGTGCACGGGCTTTCTCTAGTTGCGGCGAGCGGGGGCTACCCTTCGTTGTGGTGCACAGGCTTCTCATTACGGTGGCTTCTCTTGCTGCAGAGCACGAGCTCTAGGCACACGGGCTTCAGTAGTTGTGGCACGCAGGCTCAGTAGTTGTGGCACACCGGCGTAGTTGCTCCATGGCATGTGGGATCTTCCTGGACCAGGGCTCGAACCCATGTCCCCTGCATTGGCAGGCGGATTCTTAACCACTGTGCCACCAGGGAAGCCCTATCCTTGTAGCTTATTTTATACAGAATAGTTTGTACCTCTTAATCCCCTACCCCTGTATTGTCCCTCCCCACTTCCCTCTCCACACTGATAGCCAATGGTTTCTTCGCTATATCTGTGTGTCTGCTTCTTTTTTGTTATATTCACTAGTTTGTTGTATTTTGCCTTAAGTTGCTAAGTTTTAGGGGTGGTTTGTTACACAGCAATAGTAAGAAACAGCTTTTGGCGCTGGAGGTGGGGTACTCCATAAGAAACACGTTTTAGACGTGTGGGATTGGATTTGGGACTGAGCCAAAGCTCAGAGGACTTGGAGGACACTTTTAATAAAAGTCTGATGAACCCTAAAGAGGTTGTCAGTGATGGATTAAAAGGAAAATGAGAGAAAGGCTATCGGGAAAAGGAGGAAAGCAGACCCTTGTTATAGCAAAATTTCACTTGTGGAAATGTGGAAAATCAAAAACATACCTAATGAACTGATGACTCTGGCTACGGATATTTTTGGGCAGAATGTCAAAAGTGACAGTTGGCTTTAAAAAGAAAAAAAAACCTACGTTATCATAAGGTACGGCTAGAGAAAGGAAAGCTAAAAAAGAAGAAGGAATGATTCCATTTTTAAGCAGAATTTAGAGAAAATGTAAGAGAACCAGAACTTGCTGTTTCAAAAATAAAACTACCTCTCATCTCCACATCTCCTAGCAGAAGATTCTCAAAGTAAGAAAGGGCCTCACAGAAAATATCAAATCCAGGGCACTAACAGGGAAACATCGCAAGGTAAAAATGAGACCAAGTATGTTACTAGGGCACCCTTTGTTATAAGACCTCAGAAAGCTCTTAAATGGTGCCTTCGTTGTATGTAAAACACACAATCTGTTAAGGATCTTAAGGTCTTGCCTAGCAAACCCTGTCTTTTTTTTTTTCAGACCCTGTCTTTTAAACAACAGAGCGTCTAAGGATAGTAAGGACATTATCTCAGACAGAAACCTTTCAAAGAGCACAACGTGGAGAGGGACTCAACTTGAAAGATCTGCAGGCATGGCTTTTGTCTCATGCAGTGGACTATGAATTGATACACAGGAAACTCACACAGTTTTTAAAGGAATTGTACCACCTTTGAGTGAAAGGGACAGAGATGGTACAAAATGAAAAGAGGCTTTTAGACACCCTCCCCCAACTTCCTATGGGCAGGAAGCGATTGAGAAAGCTACTCAGTAGCAAACATGGGCCATTTTTATATGGAAAAGGAAGGATGACTTAGGGCAAGGAATCAGGGTCCCAAAGAGCCACAGCCACGAAAACAACTTCCAGGAGCTCTAATGAAAGTATTCTAAGCCCAGAAGGATTTCAGAATGCTATATCCCAGTGACTAATATGTGTCTCCCACTTTCCATTTTTTTAAATAGGAGTATCTATAAGCAGTTATCCCATGCCCAACACTGTAGTTCAAGTGAATGGAGAGCAAAGCACATGATTCTTTCGTTCACAGATCTTCAGAGAGGAACCGTACTCAAGAAACCTTATTCATAAAGCCTCCTCTGCCTGGGGACTCAGTTTATATGGCAAGATCCCGACCTGGACTCTGATGCTTTAACGGCATGAGACTTTACTGGGTTCTTGGAGTAAGATGAGTATTTTGCACGTAGGAGAAATGTAAATAATTTGTGACCAGAGGGTGGACTGTGGTCATTTTATTATTTTTTTAACGTCTTTATTGGAGTATAATTGCTTTACAATGGTGTGTTAGTTTCTTCTTTATAACAAAGTGAATCAGTTATACATATACATATGTTCCCATATCTCTTCCCTCTTGCGTCTCCCGCCCTCCCACCCTCCCTATCCCACCCCTCCAGGCAGTCACAAAGCACTGAGCTGATCTCCCTGGGACTGTGGTCATTTTAAAACATGGTCCCCAAATTCCTTGATACTCCTTCCAATGAGAAGTGGGGTCCATTTCCCCTCCCCTTGAATCTGGGCAGGCTGATGGTGCTTTGATCGATACAGCAGTGGAATCATGGAAGTGATGCTGTATGACTTCGGGTGTTAGGGTGAAAAGAACCACGCAGCTTCTGCCTGGGACACTTTGGGGACACTTCCTCTGGGCGAAGCCAGCTACCATGACCACCCTGAGCCTGCCAGGTGGAGAGGTCATGAGGTATTCCAGTAGACAGACCCAACTGAGCTTTCAGACAGGTCAGCAGTCTGACTGCCAGCCAGGGGAATGAGGCATCTTGGAGGCCAGCCCACTTGACCCTTCAGCCCGAGCCAACATCTGCCTGCTGCCGTGAGAGAACCAAGGAAGAACAGTGCAGTAAGCCCTTCTCAAGTTCCCCACCTACAAAACTGTGAGCGAAACAGAATGATTGCTGTTTTAAGCCACTGTGTTTGGCAGTAATTTTCAGGCAGCAGTGGTAACTGGAACACACGAGGACAGTGCAAACCAGATTACACAAGGTTGGGAATTAATGAATGGTGAAGATATTGCAGCAATATGAGAGATTCAGCAGAGAAGGAAAGGAAAGATATGACACAGTGGGTGGAGGCAAGTGGACTTGAGGGAAAATTTCTTCTTAGGATGGGAGAGCTGAGCCAATGGAGAGAAAGAGAGTGAAGCTGTGAGAGCCGTCCTCAGAGAGGCCTAGCGTGAGGAGCTCGGGTGTACAGAACCTTGGTTGCGGGGAGAGCAATTTCTGCTCCGACACGGGAGAGATGGAGGGGACGATGAGTTTGGCTGTGAAGAGGATAGAGAACAGTGCCACCAGATGAAGTAAGAATTACTTCCTTAAAAATCAAACCTGGGACTTCATGTCAAGATGGACAGTGGGATCAAAAACAACCACATCCAAAAAAAACCTCTCTGCTCCAAACACTTAACAATATGCGTAAGATATAAGGAGAAAAAAAAATTTTTTTAAGTCATAGCTGGGTTCAAAATCAAGATAAACATTTCTTTTTATTAGAATTTCCAAGTAACATGAGGAAATGGCAGTGAGTAGTTAAACGGGGAAGCAATTAAGATAAAGACCATTGAAACTCTATTTAAGAACAATCCGGTCCCCAAAATCTTCTCCCGGGTTTGACTTACAAGACAGTGAAGGGGACTGCAGCTAGTGGGTTCGTGGTCTGGAAGCAGAAGGGACAGCATCTGGGGGTTGCAGGTCTGCAGACTAACCAGGAGGACTTAAACTGTTGTACACAGGATGAAGGAGCAAGTACCATTGTTTAGAGACTGGTGTGGGATAGACCCACTCTACCGCCCAAAGCTGCTGAGCTTCCACTGTTCATGAAGAATTGCAGGCTTCAGAAAGGTGGGATACAGACCCAGACTGGTGGCCGGCAGCCGACCCCAAACCACTCACTGGATCTATGCACAGAGCAGCAGGTAGTCAGCCTCTGGACTGAGGGCTAGAGGATCAGAGAGCACAGTCACAAAGCTTCTAGGGAGGGAGGGACCTTCTGGTCAGTTATCGCTATGCAACAATCCATCTTAAACCACAGGGGCTTAAAACAACACCAGGAAATATTTCATATTCATTCATCTGCAATTTTTCAGGGTTCAGTGGGGATGGCGAGTGGTGTCAACTGGGGCAGTTCAACTAGGGCTAAAGGAGCACTTGGAAGAAGGCTAATCTACAAGGCTGGCAAATCTTCCCTAGCTATTGGGTCCTTTCCATGTGGGTCTATTGATGGATAGCATAATGGCTTCACAGCATAATGGCTTCACAGCATAATGGCTGGGTTCTGAAAGCAATTATCCCAAGAAACAAAAGAGAAACAAAAACCCTTTTATTCCAAATAAGTCTGAAAATAAAAAGAGAAATGCATTTAGAAGTTAAAGAAAGCAGCAAAGAGTTTAAGGTTCAAGGTAAAGGCAGAGGATAGAACATAACCACAAGCTTTTCCTTCCTTCCAAACGCCACTAACATAATACTCTAAGAACCAGTAAATCCAAAAGGATGAAGAGAATGGAAAAATAAGCTAGGAACAAAATTTCAGAATTTTTAAAGCAGAGAGATGAATGATAAAGAACTCAGACTTAAAAAATAAAACTGGGTCCTGAGCCAATAGTGGGGAAACCCCGCAAACCAACATGATTTACACTACACACTTCAAAAAAATCTAAGGAACTGGCTGCATTGGTAACTTGTGAAGTGGGAGTGAACATGAGAGAATACCTTAAATACAGTGGATTGGCTGAAAGTCTGTTAAAAAAAAAGTCACCAAAATCCTCTCCTTTACTCTACAAAATTATTAGACTGTCTTTCCCACATCCCTCTCAAAACCATCACTGAGGTTTATTCTCTGCAAAGAATAAAATAGATGGTCTTGAACTGAAAGACACTAAACAGAGTTGACAGTGGGGATACTGTATCAAAAATGGACAGATTCGTTGCTAAGAAAGTAGAGCTTTAAAATCCTCATCACAAAAAAAATATTTGTAATTATGTACGGTGACAAATGTTAACTAGACTTATCCCGGTGATTGTTTTGCAGTATATACAGATATCGCATCATTATTGTACACCTGTAACAAACAATGTTATATGTCAATTATACCTCAAAAACAACAAAAAAGAAAATAGGTATGCTATATAAATAAGTGCATACTGGATGCTGAGATTCTGGGAGGAGATTGGAAGATTCTTTCTGGAGAATACATCCAGTGCAAGAAGCAAAATCTAAAGACATCAACATCAAATATCTGACAAATAAGTGGCCCAGCCACATCACCCTATGGTACGCCATGGGCCACAACACCTGAGTGCTTGAAGTTTCCCATCACTATTAGCTTTTCACTCTTCGATATGGGTAGACAATCAAGGATTGCCAGTCATCAGAGGAAATCTTGTAATCTGAAATAAAGAGACCAAAACAAATAAACAGGAAAAAATCAACTTGGAGGAAACAGAGTTTGTGCAGGAAAAGGTGAGGTTTTTTTTTAAAAAAATAGTATGAATATCCTTAGAGAGAAAAGATATTGCACCCGTGAAATAAGAACAGCTGCTATGTCTAAAGGAAAAGTCACAGAATAATAAGAACTCTTGGGAATTTAAAAAATAGGACTGTAGAAATGAAAAACTCAGTAGAAGGAATGGCTATAAAATTGGGGAAATCTCCTCAAAAAACAGGTCAAAAGTCAAAGCAAAGAAGATTTTTTTTAAAATTTGAGAACCAGTCCAAGAGGTACCACATCTTAATAATGTATTTTCTGGTGGGAAAAAAAAAAAAAAAAAACAGAGGTGAAATACTCAACAATGAAGTAATTCAAGAAAATTTCCCAGAACTAAAGGACATGAGTTTCCTGATTGAAAATGCTTACTTGAAGTCAGAAAGAGAAAAACAAATACCGTATGCTAACATATATATATATATATATATATATATATATATATATATATATATATATAGAATCTAAAAATTAAAAAAAGATGATTCTGAAGAACCTAGGGGCAGGACAGGAATAAAGACGCAGACGCAGAGAATGGACTTGAGGACACGGGGAGGGGGAGCAGTAAGCTGGGATGAAGTGAGAGAGTGGCATGGACGTATATACACTACCAAATGTAAAATAGATAGCTAGTGGGAAACAGCCGCATAGCACAGGGAGATCAGCTCAGTGCTTTGTGACCACCTACAGGGGTGGGATAGGGAGGGTGGGAGGGAGACGCAAGAGGGAGGAGATACAGGGATATATGTGTATGTATAGCTGATTCACTTTATTATAAAGCAGAAACTAACACACCATTGTAAAGCAGATACACTCCAATAAAGAAGTTAAAAAAAAAAAGAAAGAAAATGCTTACTGGATGCCTGACAAAATAGATGAAAATAGATCCCCACCAAGTCACACTACTGTAAAATTTCAGAACAGTGGGGACAAAATGAAGATTTCACAAAGAAAAATAAATAAATATATCAAACATCAAACATTTCTGATCAGAAATCAGAATGGCTTTAGATTTCTCAAATACTGATAGAAGGCACTGAAACAATGCTTTCAAATTCTGAAATTTGCTCCCATATTATCAAAAAATCTTGGGGGTTAAAATAAGGTCATTTCACACATGTTGTCTCAGCCAGCTTTTCCTGCATAATGAACAGCAACAGCTCTCAAAGGCATACATGACATGTATTTTTATTCTTGCTTGTATGCCTAATAGATTAGCAGAAATGACTCTCCTTCAGGCTCTGAGTCTGCAGATCACCTGGCGAGGCTCTGATCCACATGTAAATACTGAATACTGATCTAAGCAAAACTGCAATATAACTGTATTTGGAGAATGAGGGGATGGAAACGGTGAATATGTGTGGTGAGGCAGGACAGGAGAGAAAGCTAAATCCTTACTCTGGAGACAGAGTATCATAGTAGTTAAGAGCATGAGTTGTAGAACCAAATGGCCTGGGTTTGAATCCCAACGCAGCCACTTTTGAGATATATAACCTTGGGCAAGTTACTGAATCTCTTTGTGCCTCAGTTTCCTCACCTGTAAGATGGTATTAATAATAATACCCACTTCTCAGAGCTGTTATGACCATTAAATAAATTAACATATGGGAAATATCCCCCAAAAGTGCACGGCACATTCTAAGTGCTATATGAGTGAGTGTTATTATTACCTACCATGGTGGAAAACCAATAGAAAATGCCTAAACTGAAAAAAAAGTAACCATTTAATTATGTTATTTATAGACATGGATGAAAATACCAAAATAATGATCTAGGAGGTAAAAATGGTTGCCTTTGAAGAAAAGGGAAAAAAGGAAGGAAAAAGAAACTACTGTTTTCCAACAAAATTGTAGAAGTGGTTGATTCTTATGTGCATTATAACTCTGAGAAAAATTAAAACCAGAAATAAAGAAATATGAAAAGTGAGAAGATGTCAAGCCATGGATAAGGAAAACAGCCAATATATCTCTTTTTATTTATTTATTTATTTATTTATTTATTTATTTTTGGTTGCGTTGGGTCTTCGTTGCTGCGTGCAGGCTTTCTCTAATTGCAGCGAGTGGGGGCTACTCTTTGTTGTGGTGCGTGGGCTTCTCATTGTGGTGGCTTCTCCTGCTGTAGAGCACGGGCTCTAGGTGTGTGGGCTTCAATAGTTGTGGCACGCAGGCTCAGTAGTGTGGCTCATGGGCTCTAGAGCGCAGACTCAGTAGTTGTGGCACATGGGCTTAGTTGCTCTGCAGCATGTGGGATTTTCCCGGACCAGGGCTCTAACCCATGTCCCCTGCATTGGCAGGTGGATTCTTCACCACTGCACCACCAGGGAAGGCCCACCACTATATTTCTTGGATGGTTGAAAGCTAAATGGTTCTATGATTTTTAGAAATGAAAGGTAGAGATGAAATATTGAGTTCCAACAGCACATGGAAGGCGTCCATAGAAGAAAAAACTTGCTGATTTTCACTTAATTCAAGAGACAGTATTATGTTTGTATTTAGAAAAAAACATAACAGTTGGGATCAGTAACTCCTAACTGCTGCAGCACAGTATTCACTATTATTTAGTGTAATGTCTTAACTGCTACAGTACAGTATTCACTATTACTTAATGCATTGCTCCAGCCCTCCCTCTCTTCTATTCATTTGTGGTACACTAAGTAACCTGTGAATATTCATAGGCATAATGCATTTTTTGTTTTTCCAAATTAGGCCATTGAATATGAGAACATCAGATAAATTTGGGGGCTTAAACCAAACTTATTCTATTAAAAGTTCCCCTTTTGTCAATAGTGCCATTCTCTTACAACTTTTATTTTCTAGGTAGTTTTGTTCTTACCAGTTAAAACAAACAAGTAATCAATCAGTCCCTGAAAAACTTGTCTTAAAAAAAAAGAAAAGGAAACAAAAGCTAACAAAATCAGAATATGAAATCACTCCATATAAAACTAATATTATAAGATAGTCTGACAGAAACATATAAAAATATGTTTAGGATTTTTAAAGAGGGAAATGAAAGCATAATTTCAATTGAAAATGAAAAAGAAAATATTAAAAAAAGCAGAAATAAAACAAAATAGGTCTTTTTTTTAAAAAAAGAAACCACTAGAAATCTTATAAATGAAAAATACAACCACTGAAATAAAACATGCAACAAGTGGGATATACCCTAGACCCGACAGTCAAAGATAAAGTCAGTGAACTAAAAAATAATCGTGAGGAATTAGCAGAGAATGCAGTACAGAGAGGCAATAAAAAAATTAATGAGAACTAAAGAGAGTTGGAGATAAGACTGAGAGGATCAAAGAAACATGTAACAGGAGAGCCAAAATAAATAAAAGAATGAAGGGCATGACAAAAGAAATATTTTAAAATAACGCAGATGCTTTGTCAGAATTGAAGAAACACGTTCTTGTGCATGTTGGGTAATAAGCAGAAATTTTTTTTTAAATTAATTCCACACACAGAGACATTACAGTGAAATCTGAGAACATTAAGGATAAAGGGACAATCTTAGAAGCCATGATAGAAAAAAAGATACATTATCTACCAAGTAATTTCAACAGAATTCTTATCAGAACAGTAAATGCAAGAAGGTAATAAGCTAATATCTTCAAAAGCGCTGAAAGATGTGTCTGTGTAGGTACTTTAATATCTCTTGAGGAGTAAACTGAGACACTGCTAGCTTAAGTAATTCTCTCAAGATTCCACAGGTGGGATTTTTTTTTCCACAGGTGGGATTTAAACCCAGTCTTAGCTCCATAATCCAAATTCTTAGTGATGAACCTGCCCAGCATTTATAGGAATATAAGGAGAATTTGTATAATGAGAGAACAATTCACCAAACAACAGTTAGACTAAATATTTAACAACACGAAAATGAGAAAATTATGGTATGGTCACATAACAGAAGACTCAGCAGCAATTAAAATGAATAAATTGTACCTACACCCATCCACAGGGATACACCTCAAAAATACAATGTACCCTCCACCAGAAACATGTGTCTAGACCTCTGAATCCTTCAACTAAAGAAGAATTGAAAGACTGATTCATGGTATGGTTCAATATTTTTCTTCTGAAAAATTTCCTCCTGGGAAATTTACCTATGTTACAGCTTTTCAACAATTTTGAGATTTGAAGGAGAGATGAGTAGAGTCTATTGTCTGAACTGAGAGTGTTTAAGGCGTCTGAAATTTGAATAGGCTAACCATCTGATCATACCTGTAGAGGTGATATGAACAAATGAAACAATTAATTCAAAATCCAAGTGATCCTATTTATAACTGATCTCTTCTTAGCCTTTTGACTGGAATCACTTGTTTATAATTTGGGATTGCTCCCCTTTGAGTCTTCTGTTGACTTATAGATAGAGGTGCAACAGATCATCTTATAGTTGTCAGGAACAAGGAAAAGCAGAAATTGAGAGCCAATTTAAGTTTATTCCTAAGGAGTTATATTAGGAAACTAAAAATGCGTGACAACAACCGTCCATAAGATGATGTCACATGGAGAGACAATCCTTAGAATCTCAAATATTTGCTTTAAATGAAGAATTTTGGTATGATATCCCCAACTGGCCTGAGGACAGGCAACCAATGTCAAATACGGTAGCTTTTCCGCAACTATGTAATGACTAGACAAATAAATCCTACTTTTGAATTTAGAAGGGGAATTTTAGGTGTGGATGGTTGAGGCTAGTTCATTACCAGCCTCCTAACTGGTCTTCCCATCTGGAGTCTGGTCTCTCTCAAATTCATGCTGATACAAGGGCTAAAATGACACGTTATTTATGACACGGTCTCCTAGCACCACACACCCCAAATAATGTCTGTCTTCTCAGCTAGACTGAAAGTTTAGTCGTGGCAAGGACGGTCTTATTCGTCTTCAGAGCTTTAATGTTTATGCTTGACTATACTGGATTTCAAAAAGTGTTTGCCAAATAAGCAAAACTCAAAGAACTGGTCATAATGTAATACTAGGGGGAGCTAGTAGGTGGCGCCAGGTTTTTTTGAGCTGAATGTTTTAAATCTCAGAATATTTGAGAAAAGAAATTCAAGAGCACAGGGGCATTTAGACCACAAAAGCAACCTTACTAATTGACACACTCACATGGGGACCGGGAAGAGATACACCTGTAAAGGTGTATTACCCAAAGAGCCCCCTGTGAAATCTAACTGTTAATAAAAAGTCCCTCTCTGAGAAATCCCTTTCTGCAAGATTTTAGGACCCAAAGTTGAATTTATGCCATTGTGTGGGGTCAGTAACTCTTTCCATGTTGACTTTTAGAAATGTGAACCTGCCCTTTATAGAAAGCTGTGTCTAAATTGTCCCCTAGTTTACAATGAAACTATGCACAGACCTAAAATAATCGAGTATGAAAATTTCTTACACTTTAATGTAAAGAAAAGCTCATATAATTTTTTTAAACTAAGGAAACTAAGTATAAGTGATTTAAAAATATTTGTTGACATATGAAAGTTTTAAAATTTGACTTTGGTGCCAAGAAGACATCTAGAGACACTGATATCTAAATTCTCTATATTTCCTGGAAAATCTAAAGCCCGGATAATTAATGAATTACTCAACTCATATGTACCCAGGGATTAAGTGTTATGTGAACCAGCTTTTAAATCCCTTCCGGAAAGAGAGGATTCTTTAAATTGTGGGTGGGCTAAGTAGCCAGGGAACAGTTCAATTTAACAAACATTTATCGAATGCCCGCTACGGACCAGGCACAGGGTTAGGTATTAAGTAGCCTCTGTTAAAATATAATGAACTTTACTTTTTAGCTATAAAAATACTCATTGTGCAGCACTAGAAAATTAAGAAAGGATAATAAGGGCACCCATAATACAACCACCCAATGATAGCTACTCTTAATATTGTGGTGTACGTCAATCTAAATTTCTTCCCCGATGGTGTGGGTTTTTTTTTTTTGGCTGTGTTGGGTCTTCATTCCTGAGTGGGGGCTTTCTCTAGTTGCAGCGAGCATTGGCTACTCTTCATTGCAGCGTGTGGGCTTCTCATTGCTATGGTTTCTCTTGCTGCGGAGCACGCATTCTAGGTGCGTGGGCTCCAGTAGTTGTGGTACGCAGGCTCAGTAGTTGTGGCTCACGGGCTTAGTTGCTCCACAGCATGTGGGATCTTCCCAGAACAGGGATCAAACCCGTGTCCCCTGCATTGGCAGGCAGATTCTTAACCACTGCGCCACCAGGGAAGTCCCCCCCAATATTTTTTTAAAACCTAAATTTTTAAACTTCATTATAAAGAACTTTTTTCGCACCTAGCATTTTAACAAAAAATTTCTCAGGTTACTAAAAAGCTTCCTAAACAAAATTTTAATCTCATATAAGAATATATGTATTTTTAA
Organism: Tursiops truncatus; assembly: GCF_011762595.2. NCBI lineage: Eukaryota > Metazoa > Chordata > Mammalia > Artiodactyla > Delphinidae > Tursiops > Tursiops truncatus. The sequence continues at coordinate 5,326,779 of NC_047051.1, forward strand.
GGCTTTGTTACCTGTTGTCAAATTAACCTACAGAAAAGTTGCATCAATTGACACACCCACCGGTAAAATATAAAATTACTCACTTCCACACATCTTCACTAATGGACATTAAGAGTCCTTTAAGTATTTGCCAAAATGACGTGCAAGCCTCATTATCTTGAGTTTCTCCCTATTTTCTGTCTTACATTGCAAGTTAGAATTAATATTGTTGATTTTCATATGCTTAATGATACTCAATGCTACTCCTTTTATAAATTTCCTCTTCATTTTCAAACTAAGCTTTCTATTAAAATGAAATTTTAATGTGAAAAAGGAATTCATCCTTTGCTTATTGATTTGTTAGAATTCTTTGTATTTTAAGGGTGTTGAGTCTTTGTCTTATGTGTTGAGATTTTTGAGTTTTTTTTAAAGTACAGATGCTTTAGATTTTTGTATAATTGATCATTTTCTTTTTGTTTTCTACTTGTGGTGTCATGCTTAGGAAAGAATTCCCCACTTCAGTATTATATTCATTTGTATTTTCTTCTAGTTTAATGTTACTTCTTTTAAAATCTTTAGTATGTCTGGAATTTAACTGGTACAAGGAGTAAGGGAGTATCTATTTTTATCTTCTTAAGAAATGCTTACCCACTTCACAAACCCACTTACTAGACATCCCCCACAAAAGTAATAATTAAAGTACTACCTTCTTCATATAGTAAATTCTAATATATACTTTGATCTATGTCTGGATATCTCTTTTTCTCCACTTATCTGTTTATCTGTTTTGGCCCTGGAACCATACTTTTTGATTGTAAGTATATGACATATTTTAACATCTATTAGGGCAAATTTCTCCTGATTGCATTCTTTTTTTCAAAAGTTTAAAGAATATTCTTATACATTTATTCATCTAGATAAATTTTAGAAACATTCAGTCATATTCCCAAAAAAATCCCATTGGAACTTTTTATTGAATGTCATTATATATACATGTTAACTTGGAAAAAACTGGCAGCTTTACAAAATTGAGTCTCCTCACCCAGAAATTTTATTCAAATCTTCTTTTATGTCCCCTGACATCCAAAGTATTTGCAGTTTTCTTTTTCATATGGGTCCTGCATGTTTCATATAAAACTTACCCCAGATTTTCAGTAATCGTACATCAGATCACTTTTCATCACATTTCTAATAATTTACTGTTGATAATGACACTTGGTTATAATTTTCTTTTCCTGTATTTTCAAACTGTCTCTTTAGGGTAAAACCAGAAAAAATGGGATAACTTGGCATAAGACTATGGATACATTGAAGGACTCTGGCCAAATTGCTTTAAAATTTTCACACCACAATTAAAATATTTAAGAGTCCCTGTTTCATACCACCCTGAACTATTCAGTGTTATTTTTGTAAATCAATAATTAATTTTGAAGGAAATGGTATATTCTTGACTTTTAATTTACTACTTCTGAAGGTGACCATTTTCACATAAGTTTTGGTCATTTTTCAGTCATCTGCATAGAAGACAATGCCATGGATTGGTAGGTGGTAGATGATATTTGCAAAACCGAAATGCCATTGGCTGAGAAAAATAGAGTTCACCTAGTTCAGTGATGAACTGGATAGAGGCACATTTAGTGACAGAAATAACTGAGGGTACCACTGGCATTGAGCAGGTGGGTGCCAAGGATGCTAGATGTCTCACACTTCATGGGACAATCCTGCATAATAATGAATGTCATACTGAACATTGTTACGAGTGAAAAACTTCTAATTTTCTGTGTTTTGAACCTAATTCTGTTTTACACATACCCATTTTTGCACCATTTTCATCTACACTGAAATTTCTAGGCATGGAACGCTAATGTAAATCAGGATAACATTGTAGGCTTTCTCGGTTTGGCTAGTCTGTGAAGACCTGAGGTGCTGGGGCCGCCTGGCCACCAGGAGCCAAAGCAGGTCAGAGGAGGGCACTACAGTAGCCCTGGAGACACCTCAGTGCTGGGCAAATGACCACTGCCCTTGGCCCCCAAGTTCCTCCTCCCCCCACCGGCCCCCAGACCCTGCCCGGCCTGTCCTGTGTGGTGCGCTGGCCCTCGCTGAGGTGTGCTGCAGGGCAACGTGCTCCTTTGGGTTGTGAAGACCAAGATAAACGTGCTAAGTGGATAAAATTTAAGACAGAGATCACAGAATTGATGGGAGGAGACAAGCCGTGTGGCTGACAGGGTCTTGGTGCTCCGGCTGGGTGTCAGGCCTGAGCCCCTGAGGTGGGAGAGCTGAATTCAGGACTTTGGTCCACCAGAGACCTCCCAGCCCCATGTAATACCAAACAGAAAAAGTTCTCCCAGAGATCTCCATCTCAACACTAAGACCCAGCTCCACTTAATGACTAGCAAGCTACAGGGCTGGACACCCTATGCCAAACAACTAGCAAAACAGGAACACAAATCCACCCATTAGCAGAGAGGCTGCCTAAAATCATAATAAGTTCACAGACACCCGAAAACACACCACCAGACGCGGTCCTGCCCACCAGAAAGACATGATCCAGCCTCATCCACCAGAACACAGGCACCAGTCCCCTCCACCAGGAAGCCTACACAACCCACTGAACCAACCTTATCCACTGGGAGCAGACACCAAAAACAACAGGAACTACGAACCTGCAGCCTGTGAAACAGAGACCCCAAACACAGTAAGTTAAGCAAAATGGGAACACAGAGAAACACACAGCAGATGAAGGAGTAAGGTAAAAACCCACCAGACCAAACAAATGAAGAGGAAATAGGCAGTCTACCTGAAAAAGAATTCAGAGTAATGATAGTAAAGATGATCCAAAATCTTGGAAATAGAAGGGAGAAAATACAAGAAACATTTAACAAGGACCTAGAAGAACTAAAGTGCAAACACACAATGATGAACAACACAATAAATGAAATTTAAAATTCTTTAGAAGGAATCAATAGCAGAATAACTGAGACAGAAGAACAGTTAAGTGACCTGGAAGATAAAATAGTGGAAATATCTACTGCAGAGCAGATTAAAGAAAAAAGAATGAAAAGAATTGAGGACAGTCTCAGAGACTGTGGGACAAGATTAAACACACCAACATTCGAATTATAGGGGTCCCAGAAGAAGAAGAGAAAAAAAAAAGGGACTGAGAAAATATTTGAAGACATTATAGTTGAAAACTTCCCTAATATGGGTAAGGAAATAGTCAATCAAGCCCAGGAAGATCAGAGAGTCCCATACAGGAAAAATCCAAGGAGAAACACGCCAAGACACATATTAATCAAACTATCAAAAATTAAATACAAAGAAAACATATTAAAAGCAGCAAGGGAAAAGTAATAATTAACATACAAGGGAATCCCCATAAGGTTAACAGCTGATCTTTCAGCAGAAACTCTGCAAGCCAGAAGGGAGTGGCAGGACATATTTAAAGTGATGAAAGGGAAAAACCTACAACCAAGATTACTCTACCCAGCAAGGATCTCATTCAGATTCAATGGAGAAATTAAAACCTTTACAGACAAGCAAAAGCTAAGAGAATTCAGCACCACCAAACCAGCTTTACAACAAATGCTAAAGAAACTTCTCTAGGCAGGAAACACAAGAGAAGGAAAAGACTTACAATAACAAACCCAAAACAATTACAAAATGGTAATAGGAACATACATATCAATAACTACCTTAAATGTAAATGGATTAAATGCTTCAACCAAAAGACACAGACTGGCTGAATGGATACAAAAACAAGACCCATACATATGCTGTCTACAAGAGACCCACTTCAGACCTAGGGACACATAAGACTGAAAGTGAGGGGATGGAAAAAGATATTCCATGCAAATGGAAATCAAAAGAAAGCTGGAGTAAAAATTCTCATATCAGACAAAAGAGACATTAAAATAAAGACTATTACAAGAGACAAGGAAGCACACTACATAATGATCAAGGGATCAATCCCAGAAGAAGCTATACAAATTGTAAATATTTATGCACCCAACACAGAAGCACCTCAATACATAAGGCAAATGCTAACAGCCATAAAAGGGGAAATAGACGGTAACACAATCATAGTAGGGGACTTTAACACACCACTTTCACCAATGGACAGATCATCCAAAATGAAATAAATAAGGAAATACAAGCTTTAAATGATACATTAAACAAGATGGACTTAATTGATATTTATAGGACATTCCATCCAAAACCAACAGAATACACATTTTTCTCAAGTGCTCATGGAACATTCTCCAGAATAGATATCTTGAGTCACAAATCAAGCCTTGGTAAAGTTAAGAAAATGGAAATCGTATCAAATATCTTTTCTGACCACAACGCTATGAGACTAGATATACATTACAGGAAAAAATCTGTAAACAATACAACCACATGGAGGCTAAACAATACACTACTAAATAACCAGTATATCACTGAAGAAATCAAAGAGGAAATCAAAAAATACCTAGAAACAAATGACAATGAAAACACGACGACCCAAAACCTATGGGATGCAGCAAAAGCAGTTCTAAGAGGGAAGCTTATATCAATACAATCCTACCTCAAGAAACAAGAAACATCTCAAATAAACAATCTAAGCTTACACCTAAAGCAATTAGAGAAAGAAGAACAAAAAAACCCAAAAGTTAGCAAAGGAAAGAAATCATAAATATCAGATCAGAAATAAACAAAAAGGAAATGATAGGAAAGATCAATGAAACTAAAAGCTTGTTCTTTGAGAAGATAAACAATATTGATAAACCATTAGCCAGACTCATCAAGAAAAAAAGAAGACTCAAATCAATAGAATTAGAAATGAAAAAGGAGAAGTAACAACTGACACTGCAGAAATACAAAGGATCATGAGAGATTACTACAAGCAACTCTGCCAATAAAATGGACAACCTGAAAGAAATGGACAAATTCTTAGAAAAAGCATAACCTGCCAAGACTGAACCAGGAAGAAATAGAAAATATAAACAGACCAATCACAAGCACTGAAATTGAAACTGTGATTTAAAATCTTCCAACAAACAAAAGCCCTGGACCAGATGGCTTCATAGGTGAATTCTATCAAACATTTAGAGAAGAGTTAACACCTATCCTTCTCAAACTCTTGCAAAATGTAGCAGAGGGAAGAACACTCCCAAACTCATTCTATGAGGCCACCATTACCCTGATACCAAAACCAAAGTGTCACAAAAAAAGAAAACTACAGGTCAATATCACTGATGAACACAGATGCAAAAATCCTCAACAAAATACCAGCAAACAGAATCCAACAGCACATTAAAAGGATCATACACAATGGTCAAGTGGGGTTTATCCCAGGAAAGCAAGGATTCTTCAATATATGCAAATCAATCAATGTGATAAACCATATTAACAAACTGAAGAAAAACCATATGATCATCTCAATAGATGCAGAAAACGCTTTCAATGAAATTCAACACCCATTTATGATAAAAACCCTCCAGAAAGTAGGCATAAAGGGAACTTACTTCAACATAATAAAGTCCATATACGACAAACCCAAGCCAACATCGTTCTCAATGGTGAAAAACTGAAACCATTTCCACTAAGATCAGGAACAAGACAAGGTTGCCCACTCTCACCACTATTATTCAACATAGTTTTGGAAGCTTTAGCCACAGCAATCAGAGAAGAAAAAGAAATAAAAGGAATCCAAATTGGAAAAGAGGAAGTAAAACTGTCACTATTTGCAGATGACATGATACTATACATAGAGAATCCTAAAGAGGCTACCAGAAAACTACTAGAGCTAATCAATGACTTTGGTAGAGTAGCAGGATACAAAATTAATGCACAGAAATCTCTTGCATTCCTATACACTAATGATGAAAAATCTGAAAGAGAAATTAAGGAAACATTCCCCTTTACCATTGCAACGAAAAGAATAAAATACCTAGCAATAAACCTACCTAGGGAGACAAGAGACCTGTATGCAGAAAACTATAAGACACTGGTGAAAGAAATTAAAGATGATACAAACAGATGGAGAGATATACTGTGTTCTTGGATTGGGAGAATCAACGTTGTGAAAATGACTCTACCACCCAAAGCAATCTACAGATTCAGTGCAATCCCTATAAAACTACCAATGGCATTTTTCATAGAACTAGAACAAAAAATCTCACAATTTGTATGGAAACACAAAAGACTCCGAATAGCCAAAGCAATCTTGAGAAAGAAAAATGGAGCTGGAGGAATCAGGCTCCCTGACTTCAGACTATACTACAAAGCTACAGTAATCAAGACAGTATGGTACTAGTGCAAAAACAGAAATATAGATCAATGGAACGGGATAGAAAGCCCAGAGATAAACCCACACACATATGGTCACCTTATCTATGACAAAGGAGGCAAGAGCATAAAATGGAGAAAAGAGAGCCTCTTCAATAAGTGGTGCTGGGAAAACTGGACAGCTACATGTACAAGGATGAAATTAGAACACTCCCTAACACCACACAAAAATAAACTCAAAATGGATTAAAGACCTAAATGTAAGGCCAGAAACTATCAAACTCTTAGAGGAAAACATAGGCAGAACACTCCATGACATAAATCACAGCAAGATCCTTTTTGACCCACCTCCTAGAGAAATGGAAATAAAAACAAAAATAAACAAATGGGACCTAATGAAACTTAAAAGCTTTTGCACAGCAAAGGAAACCATAAACAAGACGAAAAGACAACCCTCAGAACGGGAGAAAATATTTGCAAATGAAGCAACTGACAAAGGATTAATCTCTAAAATATACAAACAGCTCATGCAGCTCAATATCAGAAAAACAAACAACCCAATCCAAAACTGGTAATAAGACCTAAATAGACAGTTCTCCAAAGAAGATATACAGATTGCCAACAAACACATGAAAGGATGCTCAACATCACTAATCATTAGAGAAATGCAAATCAAAACTACAATGAGATATCATCTCACACCAGTCAGAATGGCCATCATCAAAAAATCTACAAACAATAAATGCTGGAGAGGGTGTGGAGAAAAAGGAAACCTCTTGCACTGTTGGTGGGAATGCAAATTGATACAGCCACTGGAGAACAGTATGGAGCTTCGTCAAAAAACTAAAAACATAACTACCATATGACCCAGCAATCCCACTATTGGGCATATACCCTGAGAAAACCATTATTCGAAAACAGTCACGTACCACAATGTTCATTGCAGCTCTATTTACAATAGCCAGGACATGGAAGCAACCTAAATGTCCATCGACAGATGAATGGATAAAGAAGATGTGGCACATATATACAGTGGAATATTACTCAGCCATAAAAAGAAATGAAATTGAGTTATTTGTAGTGAGGTGGATGGACCTAGAGACTCTCAGATAGAGTGAAGTAAGTCAGAAAGAGAAAAACAAATACTGTATGCTAACACATATATATGGAATCTAAAAAAAAAAAAGTTCTGAAGAACATAGGCTTAGGACAGGAATAAAGACATAGGGAATGTACTTGAGGACACGGGGAGGGACAAGGATAAGATGGGATGAAGTAAGAAAGTGGCATGGACATATATTCACTACCAAAGGTAAAACAGATAGCTGGTGGGAAGCAGCCGCATAGCACAGGGAGATCAGTTCGGTGCTTGGTGTCCACTTAGGGGGTGGGATATGGAGGGTGGGAGGGAGACACAAGAGGGAGGAGATATGGGGATGTTTGTGTATGTATAGCTGATTCACTGTGTTATACAGCAGAAACTAACACACCATTGTAAAGCAATTATACTCCAATAAAGATGTTAAAAAAAAGATAACATTGTAACTTGATTTGTTTGGATATTAACAAGAGTCATTCAAGTTTGAAAATCATGTCACTGATGGCAACATATTTGTTATTGACATTACCAATACAGCACATCATTCTCAATCTGTTTTTGTAGCGGCTGTCCCATTCACAATGATTCTAAGAACAGTGCAAGAATCTGTCTAAATTACTGAATCTTCTAGTGTAGTTATGCTCAAACACTTACATATTTTTACGTATAAAAATACGTCAGTTTATAACAAATCATTTACTTTTTATTTACCCTTAAACTTAGGTCAATTTAAACTTAGGTCAATATATTTTAATATTATTATTAACATATAGGTAGGTTATATTTTCTATAAATATAATTTCAAGATATAAAGGGGGGAATTGCACAACATTGGTATAAAAAGTGGATATTCACATCTTAAAATATTAACACTCTAAACCAAATTTATATCAGGAAATCAAAAATTGTTCAGTATTAGAATATATTTTAATATAATTCACAATACTAATAAATTTAAGGAGAAAAATCATGACTATCTCGATAAATGCTGAAAGCCTTTGAAAAAATGTAATACTCATCCCTAAAGATTCCTGAGAAAACAGAAATGGATTAAGACTTCCTTAACACTCTGTATTAACCATGTCATTTTATCTCTGTATTTTCATGCTGAGACCTTCCTCATGAGGGACTACCCCTTCTACCGTTATCTCTCTATTCATAGACATGGTGAACAACTCATCTGTGATACCATCTCCTTTATTGGGTTCTCACATTCTGGGGCATTATGTACCTGCTCTAATCACCCTGGAGCCAACTAGCAGAAAATTGGGGGCAGCCCTAGGTCCTAGGGCCTGCTGAAATTTTTCAAGCTAGCCATCCCAAGTCTGCTTGCTTTGCCTTGCCCCTTCCTTCCCATGGAAGCCGCAGTAAAGGCTTTTGACCACATTTCCCCTCACTCCCTCTGCCCCCCTGGGCTCACCCTGGGGTTTCCCCATGTGCCCCCCACCCCCACCCCCCACCCCCGCCAATGGTGTGGCATGCCCCTTCCTTTGGGGATCTGTGAGTATAACAAGCTCTCTTCTTAATGGAAGTCATCTCTTGATCTGTTGGCCTTGCCATGCTTAAATAACAATAAAACCTACATTTTAAAACACATGGCAATGTATATATAATTCAGTCCTAAAGCCGGCTTCGTTTTTAATGGAGAAATGCAAGAGCTATTCCCATTAAGGTCAGGCAAGATGTCCACTATCTCCACAACTATTTAACATTGTTCTGGAGGTACTAGCTAATACAGTTTGACTAAAGAAAATGACATAAGGAAAAGAAAATTGAAAATAAAACTTTCTCTGGGGACTTCCCTGGCTGTCCAGTGGTTGAGACTCCGCGCTTCCACTGCAGGGGGCACAGGTTTGATCCCTGGTTGGGGAACTAAGATCCCGCATGCCACACAGCACGGCCAAAAAAACCCACAAAAAAACAAAAAAAACACTGTCTCTGTTTGCACACGACAGAATAGCATATCTGGAAAATGCTAGAAAATGAAAGATGAAGCAATTCAAACGATAAAAGAATTCCATAAGATAGCAGGATACAAAATTAACACACAAAAATCAATAGCATTGACTTCAAGGTTCTGCTCTGACACGTAAAAAGCTTGGACCTCATCACTCCCAACTCCACAAAGAAGAAAAAAAAAGCTAAACAAACTGCTTCTCAAATCCATCAAAGAATTGAGGTCACAGGGCAAACTGACACCCTGAAAACTGGCGAGACAGACAGGCAGACACAGAAAACCACAGCTCACGGAGAGCAGAAGCTGCACCTGGAGCCTGGCAGGAACACCTGAATGTAAGCCACTAATTTCTAGAGGCTGAGCGTGGGC